>NW_018405944.1:352741-438650 GCF_002113885.1 Mizuhopecten yessoensis
AGGTTGACTTCTAAACATCATCATCAGCAGACACAAGAATAAGGTGCATGCATATACAGTCAAACTTCTTATACTGCCCAAATTTAGGCGTTATAAAGCGGTTTAAAGATTAATTAAGGGAAAAGTATAAAGGAATTCATAATAAAATAAGAAAAAGGTTCATCAAAATGAGTTTGCGGTGAACGAGGTTGCAAATGAAACGACGGTCATTATTATGATGTTTTAATGTGACGTCATTAAAATTTGATTTCAATACCATCCGTCTCATATAAGAAATTTCATTTTCATTCACACTTATTCATCAGTGTTAACCAATCAATCAATGGCATCCTACTAGTTCCGCTTTTTAATTATACACATTCCTAATGAAAATCCTTCCCTATTTTTGTAATAATTCAGTAAATGCAGTGGTCCTCTTTTGTTATTTATACAAATATTAAAAAAGACATCGTCTAATAAGCAGCAGGAAATGTATTTCACATTCATTTTTAGATTCAAGACACCTGAACAACAAGAGGACCAATTGGTCCGAATCGCTCACCGGGTATTAATCTTAATGTACTGATGCATTTTTGTTTGTCAATTTCAATCGTTTTTATCCATTTTGTAAAGGAAGGAGTGAGTTGCACTAATGTTTAACTCAATTTTTAATTTAAAAAAAGTATAATATTTACAATGTATAATATAGCAGCTGAATATGTGTTCGGACACCCGTAAACAGCACATCGTTTGCCTTCTTGATAGGAGCTCATTTCATCTCTTAAATTGGAAAAAGGTAATTTATTTGTTTGTAGCACTTTGCTTATACAATTAAATAAAACCAGTAAGCAACGATGGAACATACTATATCGATATCTGAAGAGCGTTAAACTTGTGACATTACAGATGTGGGCTGGCATTATCGAGGCGATCGCCGCTGAGGCAAAGGCGTGTTTTTTTTCTCTCTCAGAAAAATCGGAATTTAACGGAAACGGAGGCCATCACGACGTTTGCGCTTTTTAGCCTTTTATTGTTTTATGTGCAGTATTTTCGTAGCATAATATAGCAAATCATTTTAGGTATACTTAAACGCTTTTACATATTTGACATTGAATGGTAGTCTACGTAATTCTATTGATTAAGCTTCATAGCCCTTCCTCTTAACATGCTTCTGGCCAAATTACATCACCCTGGGCCCTTTGGTTGTTCTGAAGAAGTTGAGGAATTTTTAAAACATTTGACCCCAATGACCCTGAATATATTTTCATTTTTTCAGGTGAACTGCCACAGAGGAAAATGAGACCACAACATTAAAAAATTGTTGAGATGAATCTGTGTTCGTATGCATCGTGCACAATTTACGTATATTTCTTGAACCATGGCTGATAAAGTTTGTCTTGCTGTTTTAATTGCTCAATTGTAATATTATTTTCTATAGCGAGTGATGGACTTGACTGACAATCTGAAGGAGCTGAAAACCGTCTTACCTACATTTGGTTGTTGCAATGTCGTATAATGTTGAAGATAGTTTCAATGTTTCTAAAATAATTACTATATACCGGGTAATTTTCGCTGCGGTTTTAAATTTTCGCCTTTCCCCCCTCTTTACAAAGGGCGAATGCATCATTACCGCGGACATTTGGAAACAACATAACATACATAGTAATAAAATGTGTAGGCTGTAATATAGAATATAATATAAAATGGAATTTAAAATTTGGCGAAAATGGATTTCTAAGAGCAAAAATGTGACTGTGATTATTCAAAGTTCAACAAATTGACCTTATAAGTTTGGTCAATACTATTAGCAAAGATGCCAGAAAATAAAATGTATGATGTTCACAATCAAAATGTATAGGTCAACGCAAATTCAAGTATAAGCCTCGTATGATCCAGTCGTTTGCGAAGAGTGGGATAGCAAATTTAATGATATACTGTATGAAACCAAGAAGACGTTTATAGATAGCATCTCATTAATAAAAAAACTAATTAAAGTAAGATATTATTAACGAAATAATCAGAACAGATTATATGATAAATTATATTTTGTGCTTAGGTAGCATTAAAGCTGATAAAGGGGAAACAATTACTTTTAAAGGATACATGCATGGGATCTATATCGAAAACAACTGAAACTCTGCGTTAAATCTGTTTACACGGGAATATTTGCACTCAATATAAACTGTAATTTTAAAATGTCACTTGCATACCAATGAAATGTAATATTTTAACTTTCTTATTGTACAAATGCACGTTCACAATGCCATTTTATACTAAAGTTTGAGCAAAGGCCGGCCATATAGAAGGACCGTTGGCACCACCTTGGAAAAGACGAATATTAACTCCAATTGGAAGAATAACAATTGTAAAATCCCTTCTGATATCCCAAATGAATCATCTTTTTATAGCATTACCAAACCCTGATGAAGTTTTCATTAAAACATTGAATAGTATTATATACGAGTTTGTGTGGAATATTAAAACAGATCGTGTCAAAAGAGATGTATTAACAAAATGTCCAAACGAGGGAGGGGGCACTGAAGTCAACATGGATAAGAAGACTATACAGAGATACAGAGAAACCAATAATTGGGTAAATATGTTTAATAATGCTTTTAATACCGACTACCTAGCAAATTGTGGAATACAAAACATCAAGGCTACCTCTAATAATACAACAAATTTATTTTGGAATGATGTTTTAAAAGCCTGGTTTGCTACTGTTTTGGCGAGCAAACAATATGAAAATAATATATTGGAAAATCCTTATGGTATAATGAACATATCAAAATTGGCGGGCAAACAGTGCTCTATAAAACCTGGTACTCTAAAGGAATAACACATGTACATAATATGATTAGACATGATGGATCTATTTATTCACATGAAGAGTTTAATACCAGATATGATATCAGGACAATTTTTTTTAACTTATCAGGGAATGGTTGCAGCTATTCGCAAATATGTTGATCTAATGTACATGAGAGGTTATTTTTACCTTTTGTACCTATAAATTTAAAATTAGTTTTAAAAAGTACAAGAGGAGCACAGGATGTATATCAAGTACTCATTAAAAACAATACTCAACCAGCTGCACAGGTAGAATGGGATCTCTCATTAGGAATAGTTGTGGAAGATTGGAGATTAGTTTACAGATGTCTTTTTGAGACCACTGAAAACTCAAAGCTTTTATGGTTACAATATAGGATAAACCATAGAATTTTGACTACTAATTCATATACACAAAAAGTTGGTTTAACTGAAAATGGAGATTGTACTTTTTGTAAAACAGAAAGAGAAACTATAATACATCTTCTGTGGGAATGTGATAAGACCCGGGAATTACTCCAAAATTTTCAAGTTTATTTAAATACACAAAATATTGATTTAGTTTTTGAAAAAATTATGTTTCTGTTTGGCAAATATAGAGATAATCAAAAGGCTCATATAGCAGATAATTATTTGCTACTTATAATAAAACAATATATTTACAATTCTAGATGCTTGAAGAAAGATTTACAATTGAATATTTTGAAAACTCACATACAAATGGGAATTAGAATACAAAATCTTATATACAAACAGAAAAATAAATGTGATGAGTTTCAAAGGATATGGGGCAAATGGTCTCTGTTCTTAGAATAGATATATGTGGTTTTTTTTCTCGTTTTTCTTTCTGGCCAGCTGCTTTTGCCTTTGCCTAGATTTCCATCTTTACTTTTTTATGTGTAGGTACGAAAGAATGTTTCTTCACGGCTCGATATATATGTATGCTGCATTATTACGCATACATGTGGTGCAGGTGTATAGGCGTGGATGTGTGTGCAGATGTATGTACATGCATGTATGAATGATGCATGTATGTATATGCAGTGTGTGTGGAGTATGTATGTATGTGTGTGTGTGTGTATGTATGTGTATATATGTTTGTATCTTGTGTGTATCTGTTGTATGTATATGTGCTTAAGCATACTTTTGAGTATAGGAATGTGGGCCTAATTATGTACTAAGGCTTATATGAATTGAAGGTGAGACGGTGTGGAGACAGGAGCACAGATGTGGATATATGTATGTATTTGATTTGTGTTTGAAATTACTTGTATAATATGTTGATGTATGTCTAATATGTATATGTCTATGTAATGAAAAAAAAAAAAGTTCTGCCTGGAGATACCTGCAAAAAGACTGAGTATTATACAAATGGGTTTACAAGAACATTTTTTGTTTATCAAACCCCTAAGCGACGCGAAGCGCATGAAAGCATGAAAGCCTTCTTGCAAACTGTGACTTCATACTATTTACAAAAATATAATAGTGAACCCCTACAATATCCGTATTCATTCCATTTTACCAGAGAAATATATTGAATTCTCCTTTTGATAAAATCCTTTCTCTTCACTGCAGTCAAGATACAATTATATACGAAATGAAGCGAACGTAAAACCACTCGAACAAACAAACATTGTGCGTACAAAGATTTCGCTACTGTTTAGCATGGAGTGACACAGTGTCAACCATGTAAAACTATAGCAAATGTCACATGTACGAAGAATTCATTTCACACTTATCATATCATATCAAACTACGTCAAACTGTGTTAATTATGTTAGGATCCGAAAGGAGCATTTTATTGTATGCATGTTCAATTTGAAAAACATGGAATGTTTCAAACTTTGCTCACACTCCCGTGAAAATATTAACAAATCAAGGTATATAACTTGAGTTATGCTCAAAATAGCAATGAAAGGTCCTTTCATGTTCTTTGTTTCAATATGCACTCGACAGGGACAATTTCCCAAACTGGTTGAACATCTCAGATACCCAGTTTATAACAATACAAGAATTAAATTACATGGCCTCCTGTTCTATGCAGATAGCAATTAAGCTTGTGAAACTACTAATAAATTTAAAAGACCTTTCCTTTTTCTAAACTGCAATATACTATTTTACATTAACACATTAACCACAACTTCAAACTTTACACTACCAATTATGCCTTATCGGACAAATTATATATTTACATTTGCTCTGCATTGCCACTTTATAACACTACCAAGGCCAGTTCCGTATTATGAGACCATAATACAGGCGTAGTGATATGAAAAATACATGTTGGTGTATAGTCCAAACGTCTGTGTGACCTGGGTGAACTGATAAAAAAAAACCTGTTAGGAATTTTAATGAAAGTGCTTAATTAAGTTAAAAATAAAATTAGTTTTTATTTGTGGGGGGTGGGGGATGGGTAGGGGATTATATCAAACCATAATAATGTGTTCCGAAGAAAAATACTGACGTTGTTTGTGTTGACGTCACAAAACACGTCACAGGGGAAAACGTCGTCTGCAAAACAGCTAATGGTGTGTATGATGGCCTTTTAAAGAAGACAAGATTTGGGTTATCAAAACCAGTTGTTCACAAGAAAGTTTTAGAATCTTAAGATCTGGAGAAAATAGCTACTTACCTCAAAAATGCACCCAGCTCCCCAATGACTCATTTATTCAATCAGTACACCGAAGAATCTGTGCTCTGTCCTACTCATGCCCAAATCTGATTCACTGCTAAAATGTTAGCAAAAAGAACTTTCTCTTCATTCTTGACAGATATTTGCAAGGCCGCGTCTGTAGAAACAAAATACACCAAAAACTGCCTCCGAGCAACATCTATCCAGTTGTTAAACGACAAGGGTTACGAAGCCTACCACATAATGATTATGAGTGGTCACAAAAGCGAAGCGTCGCTGAGATCATACATTCAAAACATGTTCACAACTCAAAAGAAATCATTAAGTACGACATTATCATCCATGACCGGAGATAGTGAGCCCCAGCAGGTGCAGTCTAATAACGCACTAGTCCTTCCCTCTAAATCACAGTCGGCCATTAGTAGTAGCACAGTGACAAACTGATAGTTTTGATTTATGTATTATATAATAAAAAAAAATGGGTTGCAGGTTTTCAAACATGTGGTGCCGACAGTCCAGTTGCCTGTATTGTCTATAAAAGTCACCTGTCATCCACCTTGGCAATGGCAACTTTTGATAAAGCAGTAATTATCATACGGAACCCACTGTACTCGTTGAAATCGTGGTTTCATTACAAATACGGAGAACAGGAAGACAAGAAACTAAAAGAACGAAACAGAGTAGAAAGACACAAGGATTTTGCAAACAAATCAGTGTTTCTATCACCAAGTAAGTAGAATAAGCATAAACTACAATAAGGATTCACCTGTAAAAAAACCGAAATGACGTATTTTGCGAAATAATAAGTATTTGTAACCAGGTATCTCAGTGGTCTATAAGGAGTGTTTGTAACCAGAGATCACAGTGGTCCATAGTTAAAGTTAGTAACCAGCTATCACAGCGGTCTATGGTGAGTGTTTGTAACCAGGGATGACCGTGGTCTATAGTGAAAGTTAGTACCCAGGTATCACAGCGGTCTATAGTGAGTGTTTGTAACCAGGGATCACCGTGGTATGTAGTGAAAGTTTGTAACCAGAGCTCTCAGTGGTCTATAATGAGTGTTTGTAACCAGGGGTCTTAATGTTCCATAGTGAGAGTTTGTAACCAGGTATCTCAGCGGTCTATAGTGAGAGTTTGTAACCAGGGATCACCGTGGTCTATAGTGAAGTTAGTAACCAGGTATCACAGCGGTCTATAGTGAGAGTTTGTAACCAGGTATCTCAGTGGTCTATAGTGAGAGTTTGTAACCAGGGATCTCAGTGTTATATAGTAAGTGTTTGTAACCAGGGGTCTTTATGTTCCAACGATGAGTGTTTGTAACCAGGGATCACAGTGGTCTATAGTGAGAGTTTGTAATCATGTATATCAGTGGTCTATAATAAGTGTTTGTAACCAGGGGTCTTAATGTTATATAGGGAGTGTTTGTAACCAGGGGTCTTTATGTTCCAACGATGAGTGTTTGTAACCAGGTATCTCAGTGGTCTATAGTGAAAGTTTGTAACCATGGATCTCAGTGGTCTATAGTGAGAGTTTGTAACCAGGTATATCAGTGGTCTATAAGTAAGTGTTTTTAACCAGGGGTCTTAATGAACTATATTTTTTTGTGATCAGTTATCTCAGTGAACTATATTTGTCCGGATCAGGTATTTCAGTGGTATATAGGTAGTGCGTCTGACCAGGTATTTTAGTGGATTATAGTTCCTGTTCGCGACCAGGAACATGAAACTCAGTGAACTGTTATTAGTGATTGTGACTAGGTATTTATTTTATTTTATTTTATTTTATTTTTTTTGAAACAAAAGAGCTTTTACAGAAATTGAGGAGGAGGAGGGGNATTTCATGACTCTGTTTTCCCTCTTAGTCAACAAATATGTAGTAGTGTGACAATCTTCAATGTATTATCGTAGTGGGGAAATGATAACCAACTAGGGAAGAGGGAAGGAGCAAAAGAGCTTTTTACAGAAATTGAGGGGGGGGGGGCTGAGAAGACAACAAGGGGTCCAAGTGGTAAAGATGTTGAGTCCATGTGTGTCCATTTATTAGTGCAACTATTTATTTAACCTGAAACATAATAATAATTTTAATTTCTTCAGTAAAGTGTCAGGGAGTTACATTTCTCTCTTTTAATCAAAATGTAACTAACAGAGGTAAAATATACACATGTATGCCATCCTTTTTGGGTTTGTCAGGGATTGGGAGTGATTTCTAATAATTTATTCCAATTCTTCGAAGAATTTTCCATTGACCAGATATCTTAGTGGATTATAGTTACTGTTCGTGACCAGGAACATGTAACTCAGTGAACTATAATTATGAATTATAATATGAACAACAACAAAAAAGATTATATGATGAATGGTAATTTGTGCATAGGTTTGCATAACAATTATGTATATCAGCCAGTTAAAAGTAAATGAATACAAATTCAACGAGCTTTGCATCGTAAAACTTAACCTCAAACTAAAAAAAGGAAAACAAATCTTTCAAACGTGCATACACGGGATATTCATCGAAAACAACTGAAACTCCGCCAATAACGCCAAATTTTTTAATTTTAATTGATGTGTTTACACCGGACTATTTACACTGAATATTAGCTGTAATTAGTGAATCGTTCAGATGGATAATGTCACTTCCATACCAGTGAAATTGATAAACTAAATCACTTATCCTACAACTGCACCTTCACAATGCCATTTTATACTTACGTTATTAGTTTGAGTAAAATCAAGACATAGAAATGGACCATTGGCACCAGCTTGGCGTACACCCATAAATGTGGCAGTCAATCAGAGGCCAAATTGGCCATGTTTGATGACTGATTGAAACTGAAACGCGATGCGCACATCTTCACGACCCGACCATTATTTATGCTCACGAAATTTTGTTGCATAATCATTGGGCTAGTAGTCTCCTCTTTACTACCCTTGCAGTCGGTAAAGCAAGTGTCAATCGTAGATGGATCTCGGAGTAGAGTTTCTGAATATTGACAAATAAAAAACCAGTGCATGTCGACCATATGGTCTAAACGCGAAATTGTAGTTGCGGTAAAGTTTGCATTGCCATCTAATTTAATAACCAATTTATAAAGCGGTCATCCTGAATTCCTTTTAAGTAATATACAAAATTAACAATCATCAAATTTCAAAAAAAAATTGTAAAATGTATCTTTTACATACTCTAGAAGCATAAGCTGGATCCACCTTTGTAGCATTTACTATACCTTAACGATGTGGCTGAAAATGACCATCAAAATAAAACAATGTTAAATACTTCAACGGTAAGCTGTTTTTCGATCTACAGTCTATTTTTCGGGCCATTTATTAAACAGATAGGTAATGGCATCAATTCCCAAAATATATAGAATATTCGCATACAAACTGATCATATAAAAAATGACAACTTTACAATATTGTTTCGGCAAATGAGAAAGAAAATCTATATCATCCCGTATAAAACGTCGAAATAATAGTTTTCAGTAGCAAGTCTAAAAAATGACTTAAATGCTTTGTAAAGCTTGCCCGCCACTATCACTAGGACTGAATTTAGGATCATTGGAAGATTTCAGGAAAACGACATGTAGATGTGATTTAAGGACTTCCCACCCTTCGTAATACACATGTTTTTCTTGTCGTATTTTCGTGTCGTCATTTCCGTATTGCGTATCGGGCATTCCATTACCGTAATGTAAATTATAGTAACACCGGGTAAGCAAAAGTACACGTGCGTGACGATGATATGTCAACACCCGACATCGAGACTTAACTTGGAAATGTGTAATCACACGTACTTCAGAAATAAAGCCTATGATACCAAGTCATTAATTAGCTCACGGGAAAACACTGAAAACACTGACATAAGATCAGACAACTTCAAGAAGGTCGTATATGAGGCGCATGGAATGCAGACTGATGTGTTTTGTTTACCGACCTCACCTGTACGTATCACGTGCTAACAGTAGTTCACAAGCTCTTGGTCGCTACGACTTTTGTTGTCAAGCGAGTTACGCTCTGTCAGATAAATCGGTTCACAAATGCAATAACAATAACTCTGAAAATAGTGGTTTGTAAAATATCACGATCCCTATAAAATGCAAGTGCATGTGTGTGCACGTAATAACGGCATACCATGCGATAGCCTATGGTTACATATGTACCTGACGTGTTAACATAACATGCGTAAGCGGGCTATGGAATGATGTCCAAAGTGTACATGATAGAGAGTAATTGGTTTAGTAAAGAAAATAAGTGTCATTGTATAAATTCTATCCCTCTGTAAAAGGTTCCGATTTCTTTCTTCAGGGTAGACAACACTCACCAGGATCAAAATTATTGTAAAATGTAAAATAAATTAATTTCTAAGACTTTGTGTGTATTTGGTTCAATTTTTCACTCTTTTTGTATGATACTATGCGTCCTGTTTGCTTTTAGCTTTTATTTAGCAACTTTTATCCATACAATTTCAAAAAAAAAACGCTTTTTGTAACATGTTAGATTTTTTTGAAGTTTTCACAAAGAGCTATGTATGAGATTTATAGGTATTTTGAAGCTTTTCATTTCCATCTAAAAATATCATAAATATAACAAATACCTCTTTGTGACATAAGCTTGATTATCATGGTGTGACAAATGTTAGATGTTATGTGAAGCTTTCAAATATCTCTCGAGACCAGCAACAAACTTTTTAAAGTACAACCGAAACTTAAAACATATATTCCCAGTCGGAAAGATCGTCGAGAGGAAATTGTCCTCTCTCGGCCCCGTACTGGGCATACATATCCTACTCATTCGTACCTTTTAAAACGAGAAGATCTACCTTCATGCCTCGCATGTGACACACCATTTACAGTGGAACATTTTTTAATATAATGTTCCGAATTTAAACACATTCGTGATAACTACTTTCGAGTCCCGGTTATGGAAACTCTTTTCAGTTCCGGGGACTTGAAGGCATTACTTAACTTTTTGAAAGACATCGGTCTATTCTATAGACTCTGGTGTCTTTTAACCCACCGTACCCTTTTTTGACGTTATATGTATCACCTAGTCTATATCATCTATTCGTTATCTCTTTTATTATTTTAACCCCCTTTTTATTTTATTTATCTACACAAACAATGCGAATGCATTTAAAATGAACCTTTTTTCTGATTTTATCTTCGCTACTCACATGTTTGTTTAAAAAATAAAATAGATTAATAAATCACCATGGCCCTAACTGACCACAGCTGTCGATGGGCCGTTGAACCCAAACAAACAAGCAAACAAAAGATTTCAAATAACTTCTCAAATGGATGTTTTATGTACAACACTTTTATCGCAGGCAAAAAAATCACTAGAGTATTTCACTGTTTTTTTTATAGGAATGATATCTCCCTCTTTAGTTTGTTATGTATATAACTGTGACGCGACTTGGCTAGGCTGTTGACTAGGTAGTTCAGTTGGTAAGGGCTACAGTATAATTTCCAGGTGCAGTTTTTAATTATAGTATCTATCAACCCTATAGAAAGGTGTCCGACAAATCTGAATTCCTAGGTCAAAATAGGATTTTTCTTTGATTAAGCAAGAGGCTTTGCCGAGTGCTAAACTTAAAAAATGTTTTCCCGAGTGATGATATTTTGAAGTCTGTATCACACAGGAGTGATTGATTTCTATACTCTCATTTTTCCTTCCGTAGAAACAAGTTGTAATGTTGAACACAATGCAAATTGCCATCATGAAGTCCTCGAAACCTGTGTGACAAAATTGATGGTAACACTGAATAAGGTGATGACACGTATGTATAATAAAAGCGCCTCAGAGCTTTCCTTTGCTATGTAGGTAAAGACATGAATGAAGCTATGACGTGTAAGAGAAATCCCGGACTGGTCCAATTGTGGTTTTTTTAATTCACGGAACACTGTTATTTGTTTTGTTCAATTCCTATATACAACATGTTAAATACATATCTTGCAAAATATGTTTTTTTTTGTATCAAAGTAAAAGTCGTGCAGTGGAAACAATTACAAGGTTGGTACTTGGTGAGTTTATGGTGGTACATAGTTTGTTATGGTGGTACGTAGCTTGTTTTTATTGTTTCCGGTTAGTTAACGGTAGTTCCCGGATTTGTTTATGTTTGTACCCGGTTCATTAATGTTTTTACTCGGTTTGTTAAGGTAGTACTTGGTTTGATTATTGCATAAACATACCAAATACTACCATAAACAAACCAATTACCACCATAAACAAACCAGGAACAAACATAAACAAACCAATAACCACCATAAACAAACCAATTACTACCATAAACAAACCAAGTAAAAACATAAACAAAGCAAGTACAAAACTTACCATACCAAGTACCACCATAAACAAACCAGGAACAAACATAAACAAACCAATTACCACCATAAACAAACCAAGTACTAACATAAACATACCAATTACCACCATAAATAAACCAAGAACTACCATAAATAATCCAAGTACAAACATAATCATACCAATTACCACCATAAACAAACCAAGTACCAACATAAACATATCAAGTACTCACATAAACATACCAAGTACTAACATAAACAAACCAATTACCACCATAAATAAACCAAGTTTAAACATAAACAAACAACGTACAAACATAAACAAACCAAGTACAAACATAAACATACCAAGGACTAACATAAGCATACCAAGTACTAGCATAAACAAACCAATTACCACCATGAACAAACCCAGTACAAACATAAACAAACCAAGTACAAACATAAACATACCAAGTACCAACATAATCTTACCAAGTACTAACATAAATAAACCAAGTACAAACATAAACATACCAAGTACAAACATAAACATATCAAGTACAAACATAAACATACCAAGTACCAACATAATCTTACTAAGTACTAACATAAATAACCCAAGTACTCACATAAACATACCAATCCCTATCATAAACAAGCAAGTACCAACATAAACAAAGCACCACCATAAACAAACCAGGCCTCAACATAAACAAACCACGTACATGTACCAATATCACCAAACCAAGTACTATCATAAACATCCCAATTCCTACCATAAACAAATCAAGTACTTACATAAACATAAACAAACCCAGTACATCAAGTACTCACATAAACCTACCAAGTACTAACATAAACTTCCCAAGTACCAACATAACTAACCCAAGTCCAAACATAAACATACTAATTCCTAACATAAACAAATCAAGTTCTTACATAAACAAGCCCAATACTCCCATAAACATACCAATCCCTATCATAAACAAGCAAGTACCAACATAACTAACCCAAGTCCAAACATAAACATACTAATTCCTAACATAAACAAATCAAGTACTTACATAAACATAAACAAACCCTCACATAAACATACCAATCCCTATCATAAACAAGCAAGTACCAACATAAACAAAGCACCACTATAAACAAACCAAGCACCAACTTAAACAAACCAAGCACCAACATAAACAAACCACGTACATGTACCAATATCACCAAACCAAGTACTATCATAAACATCCCAATTCCTACCATAAACAAATCAAGTTCTTACATAAACAAGCCCAATACTCCCATAAACATACCAAGAACCAACATAATCATACTAAGTACTAACATAAACATATCAAGTACCAACATAACTAACCCAAGTCCAAACATAAACATACCAAGTACAAACATAAGCATACCAAGTACCAACATAGACAAACCACGTACATGTACCAATATCACCAAACCAAGTACTATCATAAACATACCAATCCCTATCATAAACAAGCAAGTACCAACATAAATAAACCAAAGGGCAAGATAAATAAACCAAGTACAAACATAAGCATACCAAGTACCAACATAGACAAACCACGTACATGTACCAATATCACCAAACCAAGTACTATCATAAACATCCCAATTCCTACCATAAACAAATCAAGTTCTTACATAAACAAGCCCAATACTCCCATAAACATACCAAGAACCATCATAATCATACTAAGTACTAACATAAATAACCCAAGTACTCACATAAAGCATCAACATAAACAAACCCAATACCAACATAAACAAAACAAGTCCCAACATAAACAAACCAGGTACCAACATAAACATCCCAATTCCTACCATAAACAAATCAAGTACTTACATAAACAATCCCAATTCTACCAGAAACATACCAATTCCCACCATAAACAAACCAAGAACCAACATAATCATACTAAGTACTAACATAAACATGCCAAGTACTACCATAAACAAACCAGGTACCAACATAAACATACTAATTCCTAACATAAACAAGCAAGTACCAACATAATCTTACTAAGTACTAACATAAATAACCCAAGTACTCACATAAACCTACCAAGTACTAACATAATCTTACCAAGTACCAACATAGACAAACCACGTACATGTACCAATATCACCAAACCAAGTACTATCATAAACATCCCAATTCCTACCATAAACAAATCAAGTACTTACATAAACATAAACAAACAAAGTACTATCATAAACATACCAATCCCTATCATAAACAAGCAAGTACCAACATAATCTTACTAAGTACTAACATAAATAACCCAAGTACTCACATAAAGCATCAACATAAACAAACCAGGCATCAACATAAACAAACCCAGTACATCAAGTACTCACATAAACATACCAATGTAAACTGATAAACAATAATTACCCATAAACATACCAATGTAAACTGATAAACAATAATTACCCATAAACATACCAATGTAAACTGATAAACAATAATTACCCATAAACATACCAAGTGCCAACATAATCTTACCAAGTACCACATAAACAAACCAAGAACCAACATAATCATACTAAGTACTAACATAAATAACCCAAGTACTCACATAAAGCATCAACATAAACAAACCCTCACATAAACATACCAATCCCTATCATAAACAAGCAAGTACCAACATAAACAAAGCACCACCATAAATAAACAAACCAAGCACCAACTTAAACAAACCAAGCACCAACATAAACAAAGCACCACCATAAACAAACCAGGCATCAACATAAACAAACCAGGCATCAACATAAACAAACCACGTACATGTACCAATATCAACAAACCAAGTACTCACATACAAACCAGGAACAAACATAAACAAACCCAGTACAAACATAAACTTATCAAGTACAAACATACACATCCCAAGAACCAACATAATCATACTAAGTACTAACATAAACTTCCCAAGTACCAACATAGACAAACCACGTACATGTACCAATATCAACAAACAAAGTACTATCATAAACATACCAATTCCCACCATAAACAAACCAGGTACCACCATAAACAAACCAGGTACCAACATAAACATACTAATTCCTAACATAAACAAATCAAGTTCTTACATAAACAAGCCCAATACTCCCATAAACATACCAAGAACCATCATAATCATACTAAGTACTAACATAAATAAACAAAACACCAACACATAAATAAACCAATTACAAACATAAACATCCCAATTCCTACCATAAACAAATCAAGTTCTTACATAAACAAGCCCAATACTCCCATAAACATACCAATTCATAACATAAACAAATCAAGTTCTTACATAAACAAGCCCAATACTCCCATAAACATACCAATTCCCACCATAAACAAACCAAGGACAAACATAAACAAACCAGGTACCACCATAAACAAACCAATTACTAACATAAACATATCAAGTACAAACATACACATCCCAAGAACCAACATAATCATACTAAGTACTAACATAAACAAAACAAATACCAACATAAACAAAGCACCACTATAAACAAACCAAGCACCAACTTAAACAAACCAAGCACCAACATAAACAAACCAAGTACTATCATAAACATACCAATTCCTAACATAAACAAATCAAGTACTTACATAAACAAACCCAATACTACCATAAACATACCAATTCCTAACATAAACAAGCAAGTACCAACATAAACATACTAATTACCACCATAAACAAACCAGGTACCAACATAAACATACCAATTATTACCATAAACAAACCAAGTACCAACATAAACAAACCCAGTACAAACATAAACATACCAATTACTTCATTAACAAACCAAGTACCAACATAAATAAACCAAGTACAAACATAAATAAACCAAATACCAACATAAATAAACCAAGTACAAACATAAACAAACCAAGACTTCATTAACAAACCAAGTACCAACATAAACTAACCGATTACCACTATAAACAAACCAAGTACAAACATAAACATACAGAGTACCAACATAAACAAACCAAGTACAAACATAAACAAACCAAGTACTAACCTAAACATATCAAGTACTCACATAAATAAACCAAGTACAAACATAAACATACAGAGTACCAACATAAACAAACCAAGTACAAACATAAACATACAGAGTACCAACATAAACAAACCAAGTACAAACATAAACATACCAAATACTTCATTAACAAACCAAGTACCAACATAAACTAACCGAGTACCACTATAAACAAACCAAGTACAAACATAAACAAACCAAGTACTAACATAAACAAACCAGGTACCAACATAAACATACCAATTATTACCATAAACAAACAAAGTACCAACATAAACAAACACAGTACAAACATAAACATACCAATTATTACCATAAACAAACAAAGTACCAACATAAACAAACACAGTACAAACATAAACATACCAATTATTACCATAAACAAACCAAGTACCAGCATAAACAAACCCAGTACAAACATAAACATACCAATCACTTCATTAACAAACCAAGTACCAACATAAATAATCCAAGTACAAACATAAATAAACCAAATACGAACATAAATAAACCAAGTACAAACATAAACATACAGAGTACCAACATAAACAAACCAAGTACAAACATAAACAAACCAAGACTTCATTAACAAACCAAGTACCAACATAAATAAACCAAGTAATCACATAAATAAACCAAGTACAAACATAAACAAACCAAGACTTCATTAACAAACCAAGTACCAACATAAATAATCCAAGTACAAACATAAATAAACCAAATACCAACATAAATAAACCAAGTACAAACATAAATAAACCAAATACAAACATAAATAAACCAAGTACAAACATAAACAAACCAAGACTTCATTAACAAACCAAGTACCAACATAAACTAACCGATTACCACTATAAACAAACCAAGTACAAACATAAACAAACCAAGTACTAACATAAACAAACCCAATACTACCATAAACGTACCAATTCCTAACATAAACAAGCAAGTACCAACATAAACATACCAATTACCACCATAAACAAACCAAGTACTAACATAAACAAACCCAATACTACCATAAACGTACCAATTCCTAACATAAACAAGCAAGTACCAACATAAACATACCAATTACCACCATAAACAAACCAAGTACTAACATAAACAAACCAAATACCAACATAAACAAACCAAGAACTAACATAAACATACCAAGTACTAACATAATCTTACCAAGTACCAACATAAATAAACCAAGTACAAACATAAACATACCAATTACTTCATTAACAAACCAAGTACCAACATAAACTAACCGATTACCACTATAAACAAACCAAGTACAAACATAAACATACCAATTATTACCATAAACAAACCAAGAACAACATAAATTAGCCAAGTACTAACATAAACTAACCAATTATTACCATAAACAAACCAAGAACAAACATTAACAAACCAAGTACAAACATAAACAAACCAAGAACAAACATAAACATACCAAGTACCAATATAAGCAAACCTAGAACAAACATAAACATACCAATTACTTCCATTAACAAACCAAGTACTACCTTTAACAAACCAAATACTTTTCAAAAAAAACATTTTTTTCCCTCAACCACAAATAACTTGCTTCAGTTGTGATTATCTATGACTGATTATCATCACAACATGTTCTATTGATTAATGATGTAATTTCAAATTAAGGCCAAATAGTTTTCAAATTAATAATTTCATGCAGTCACAGTAATTTTTCTACTACAATATAAATTTAGTTGTATACATACAATTTACCATGTATTCTTTCATTAAAAATGTAATATTCTTTATTTTCACCGAATGCCGGGACAGTCCTAAAGAATTTTATTATGTTAAAAGCAATAAAAGAACAACAACAACAAAACGAAGATGGCTGGCAGGATTACCTGAGTACAAGGTTTATCTACAGAATTATTTGGTTTGACATTTAATGAAAATGCTGAAGATTACCGATGGAAGTGCAACTGTACCAAGTGTAACATGACCTTTGTAAGGCATAGAACAAATGACTACAACTGTAAATCAGGACAACAATGATAATCAAAATGAGTATGTACCTTTACCTAAAAGGACCAAGATCTTAAATCAACAGTGCATATCACTACAAATACTTTCCTCGGGAAACAGCCATTCAACCTGTTCTGGATGTAAATGGAGGGTTGTCAGATTAAATACTGTGCCAGATGAGTGCAGGTACAAACTTTTGTTAAAAAGTGTCATCTTCCGCAGGCAGGTTCGAGATGCTGTCCTTGCCATGTTACAAATGACAATCATTTCAGTGACTAATTTCTGGAAACATTTACAGGAATCAGGGACTAGAGTGCCTCCACTTCTTTTGTCAACAAAAGTGAAATAAACTCCCTCATAAGTATAATTAGAACTGCAGCACTTCAAAATGAACATTATCGAATTAACTTTGATTCAGAAAGTGGACTTGATGATTCAGAATATCTTTCACAGACTGGGATTTCAAAATGTGATTTTAGTGACATTTGTTGTCATGTTTCAGGTATCCGTTGTACCAAAACCAGAACAAGTCGTACAGTCGTTGCACTTTTACTTGTTAAATTAAGAACAGGTTTGTCAAATAAGCTGATTTCAAGATTGTTCAATATTGAAAAGTCAGGTGTCAGGAGAGCTGTTGCATCTGCCAGGAAACATTGTTTTTCCTTTTCACACGACTTTCTTTTTTCTTATCAAGTCTTAAAAAAAAACTATCGTTCATATTTATCGTTTGTATCACAGCATGTAACTGCATAAAACACACTCTTCCTCCCGTTCAGAGTTAAAATAATGCGTATTGTGATATAAACAATGTACCAGTACACTATAATTCACATAAGAAATCAGCAAATTTAGATTTAAAATCAAATTTGCAAAGCACAAATGAATAACAATTACAGAAATCTCATACATTTAAATTGAACGCATGAATTACGCATGTTGAGGACCTGATTTCTCAGGCGTTTTATGTATGTACATTTTTTGTATTTATACGGGCGTTGTTTCACCCGCTAGGACTTAACGCAACGTACGTAAGACAGGCGTTTTCTTACGGCGTTTTTTTATCCGTAAGGGTAAACAAGCAAAACGTACGTAAAACGTATGGTATTTAAGCCTGTGAAACATGCGGGTCCTTAACATGTACTTTTTCCTGTGTACTTGTTTATGGTGGTGCGTTGTTTATGGTGGTGGTGTTTTGTTTATGTTGGTGCTTGGTTTGTTTATGGTGGTGCTTGGTTTGTTTATGGTGGTGCTTGGAATGTTTATGGTGGTACTTGGTTTGTTTATGGTGGTACTTGGTTTGTTTATGGTGGTACTTGGTTTGTTTATGTTGGTGATTGGTTTGTTTATGTTGGGGCTTGGTTTGTTTATGGTGGTACTTGGTTTGTTAATGGTGGTACCTGGTTTGTTTATGGTGGTACTTGGTTTGTTTATGGTGGTACTTGGTTTGTTTATGTTGGTGATTGGTTTGTTTATGTTGGGGCTTGGTTTGTTTATGTTGGTGCTTTGTTTATTTATCGTGGTGCTTTGTTTATTTATGGTGGTGCTTTGTTTATGTTGGTGCCTGGTTTGTTTATTTATGGTGGTGCTTTGTTTATGTTGGTGCTTGGTTATTTATGCTGGTGCTTGGTTTGTTTATGTTGGTGCTTGGTTTGTTTATGTTGGTGCTTGGTTTGTTTATGTTGGTGCTTGGTTTGTTTATGGTGGTGCTTTGTTTATTTATGGTGGTGCTTTGTTAATCTTGGTGCTTGGTTTGTTTATGTTGGTGCTTGGTTTGTTTATGGTGGTGCTTTGTTTATTTATGGTGGTGCTTTGTTTATGTTGGTGCTGGGTTTGTTTATGTTGGTACTTGGTTTGTTAATGGTGGTACTTGGTTTGTTAATGGTGGTACCATGTTTGTTTATGGTGGTACCTGGTTTGTTTATGTTGGTGCTTGGTTTGTTTATGTTGGTGCTTGGTTTGTTTATGTTGGTGCTTGGTTTGTTTATGTTGGTGCTTGGTTTGTTTATGTTGGTGCTTGGTTTGTTTATGTTGGTGCTTGGTTTGTTTATGTTGGTGCTTGGTTTGTTTATGTTGGTGCTTGGTTTGTTTATGTTGGTGCTTGGTTTGTTTATGTTGGTGCTTGGTTTGTTTATGTTGGTGCTTGGTTTGTTTATGTTGGTGCTTGGTTTGTTTATGTTGGTGCTTGGTTTGTTTATGTTGGTGCTTGGTTTGTTTATGTTGGTGCTTGGTTTGTTTATGTTGGTGCTTGGTTTGTTTATGTTGGTGCTTGGTTTGTTTATGTTGGTGCTTGGTTTGTTTATGTTGGTGCTTGGTTTGTTTATGTTGGTGCTTGGTTTGTTTATGTTGGTGCTTGGTTTGTTTATGTTGGTGCTTGGTTTGTTTATGTTGGTGCTTGGTTTGTTTATGTTGGTGCTTGGTTTGTTTATGTTGGTGCTTGGTTTGTTTATGTTGGTGCTTGGTTTGTTTATGTTGGTGCTTGGTTTGTTTATGTTGGTGCTTGGTTTGTTTATGTTGGTGCTTGGTTTGTTTATGTTGGTGCTTGGTTTGTTTATGTTGGTGCTTGGTTTGTTTATGTTGGTGCTTGGTTTGTTTATGTTGGTGCTTGGTTTGTTTATGTTGGTGCTTGGTTTGTTTATGTTGGTGCTTGGTTTGTTTATGTTGGTGCTTGGTTTGTTTATGTTGGTGCTTGGTTTGTTTATGTTGGTGCTTGGTTTGTTTATGTTGGTGCTTGGTTTGTTTATGTTGGTGCTTGGTTTGTTTATGTTGGTGCTTGGTTTGTTTATGTTGGTGCTTGGTTTGTTTATGTTGGTGCTTGGTTTGTTTATGTTGGTGCTTGGTTTGTTTATGTTGGTGCTTGGTTTGTTTATGTTGGTGCTTGGTTTGTTTATGTTGGTGCTTGGTTTGTTTATGTTGGTGCTTGGTTTGTTTATGTTGGTGCTTGGTTTGTTTATGTTGGTGCTTGGTTTGTTTATGTTGGTGCTTGGTTTGTTTATGTTGGTGCTTGGTTTGTTTATGTTGGTGCTTGGTTTGTTTATGGTGGTGCTTTGTTTATTTATGGTGGTGCTTTGTTTATGTTGGTGTTTGGTTATTTATGTTGGTGCTTGGTTTGTTTATGTTGGTGCTTGGTTTGTTTATGTTGGTGCTTGGTTTGTTTATGTTGGTGCTTGGTTTGTTTATGTTGGTGCTTGGTTTGTTTATGTTGGTGCTTGGTTTGTTTATGTTGGTGCTTGGTTTGTTTATGTTGGTGCTTGGTTTGTTTATGTTGGTGCTTGGTTTGTTTATGTTGGTGCTTGGTTTGTTTATGTTGGTGCTTGGTTTGTTTATGTTGGTGCTTGGTTTGTTTATGTTGGTGCTTGGTTTGTTTATGTTGGTGCTTGGTTTGTTTATGTTGGTGCTTGGTTTGTTTATGTTGGTGCTTGGTTTGTTTATGTTGGTGCTTGGTTTGTTTATGTTGGTGCTTGGTTTGTTTATGTTGGTGCTTGGTTTGTTTATGTTGGTGCTTGGTTTGTTTATGTTGGTGCTTGGTTTGTTTATGTTGGTGCTTGGTTTGTTTATGTTGGTGCTTGGTTTGTTTATGTTGGTGCTTGGTTTGTTTATGTTGGTGCTTGGTTTGTTTATGTTGGTGCTTGGTTTGTTTATGTTGGTGCTTGGTTTGTTTATGTTGGTGCTTGGTTTGTTTATGTTGGTGCTTGGTTTGTTTATGTTGGTGCTTGGTTTGTTTATGTTGGTGCTTGGTTTGTTTATGTTGGTGCTTGGTTTGTTTATGTTGGTGCTTGGTTTGTTTATGTTGGTGCTTGGTTTGTTTATGTTGGTGCTTGGTTTGTTTATGTTGGTGCTTGGTTTGTTTATGTTGGTGCTTGGTTTGTTTATGTTGGTGCTTGGTTTGTTTATGTTGGTGCTTGGTTTGTTTATGTTGGTGCTTGGTTTGTTTATGTTGGTGCTTGGTTTGTTTATGTTGGTGCTTGGTTTGTTTATGTTGGTGCTTGGTTTGTTTATGTTGGTGCTTGGTTTGTTTATGTTGGTGCTTGGTTTGTTTATGTTGGTGCTTGGTTTGTTTATGTTGGTGCTTGGTTTGTTTATGTTGGTGCTTGGTTTGTTTATGTTGGTGCTTGGTTTGTTTATGTTGGTGCTTGGTTTGTTTATGTTGGTGCTTGGTTTGTTTATGTTGGTGCGTGGTTTGTTTATGTTGGTGCTTGGTTTGTTTATGTTGGTGCTTGGTTTGTTTATGTTGGTGCTTGGTTTGTTTATGTTGGTGCTTGGTTTGTTTATGTTGGTGCTTGGTTTGTTTATGTTGGTGCTTGGTTTGTTTATGTTGGTGCTTGGTTTGTTTATGTTGGTGCTTGGTTTGTTTATGGTGGTGCTTTGTTTATTTATGGTGGTGCTTTGTTTATGTTGGTGCTTGGTTTGTTTATGGTTAGACTTGGTTTGTTTATGGTGGTACCTGGTTTGTTTATGGTGGTACTTGGTTTGTTAATGGTGGTGCTTTGTTTATTTATGGTGGTGGTTTGTTTATGTTGGTGCTTGGTTTGTTTATGTTGGTGCTTGGTTTGTTTATGTTGGTGCTTGGTTTGTTTATGTTGGTGCTTGGTTTGTTTATGGTTGTGCTTTGTTTATTTATGGTGGTGCTTTGTTTATTTAAGGTAGTGGTTTGTTTATGTTGGTGCTTGGTTTGTTTATGTTGGTGCTTGATGTGTTTATGGTGGTACTTGGTTTGTTTATTGTGGTACTTGGTTTGTTAATGGTGGTACTTGGTTTGTTTATGTTGGTGATTGGTTTGTTTATGGTGGTGTTTGGTTTGTTTATGGTGATACTTGGTTTGTTTATGGTGGTACTTGGTTTTGTTTATGTTGGTGCTTGGTGTGTTTATGGTGGGACTTGGTTTGTTTATGGTGGTACTTGGTTTGTTTATGTTGGTGATTGGTTTGTTTATGGTGGTGTTTGGTTTGTTTATGGTGATACTTGGTTTGTTTATGGTGGTACTTGGTTTGTTAACGGTGGTGCTTTGTTTATTTATGGTGGTGATTTGTTTATGTTGGTGATTGGTTTGTTTATGGTGGTGTTTGGTTTGTTTATGGTGATACTTGGTTTGTTTATGGTGGTACTTGGTTTGCTAATGGTGGTACTTGGTTTGTTTATGTTGGTGCTTGGTTTGATTATGTTGGTGCTTGGTTTGTTTATGGTGGTTCTTTGTTTATTTATGGTGGTGCTTTGTTTATGTTGGTGCTTGGTTTGTTTATGTTGGGGCTTGGTTTGTTTATGTTGGCGCTTGGTTTGTTTATGTTGGTGCTTGGTTTGATTATGTTGGTGCTTGGTTTGTTTATGGTGATGCTTTGTTTATGTTGGTGGTGCTTTGTTTATGTTGGTGCTTGGTTTGTTTACGTTGGTGCTTGGTTTGTTTATGGTGGTGCTTGGTTTGTTAATGGTGGTACTTGGTTTGTTTATGCTTGGTTTGTTTATGGTGGTGCTTTGTTTATTTATGGTGGTGCTTTGTGTGTTTATGATGGTATTTGGTTTGTTTATGTGGGTGCTTGGTTTGTTTATGGCGGTGCTTGGTGTGTTTATGGGGGTGCTTGGTTTGTTTATGGTGGTACTTGGTTTTGTTTATGTTGGTGCTTGGTGTGTTTATGGTGGTGCTTGGTGTGTTTATGGTGGGACTTGGTTTGTTTATGGTGGTACTTGGTTTTGTTTATGTTGGTGCTTGGTGTGTTTATGGTGGTACTTGGTTTGTTTATGGTGGTGCTTGGTTTGTTCATGTTGGTGCTTGGTGCGTTTATGGTGGTGCTTGGTGTGTTTATGGTGGTACTTGGTTTGTTTATGGTGGTGCTTGGTCTGTTTATGGTGGTACTTGGTTTGTTTATGGTGGTACTTGGTTTGTTAATGGTGGTACTTGGTTTGTTTATGTTGGTGCTTGGTGTGTTTATGGTGGTGCTTGGTGTGTTTATGGTGGTACTTGGTTTGTTTATTGTGGTACTTGGTTTGTTAATGGTGGTGCTTTGTTTATGTTTGTGCTTGGTGTGTTTATGGTTGTACTTGGTTTGTGTTGGTGCTTTGTTTATTTATGTTGGTGCTTGGTGTGTTTTTGGTGGTGCCTGGTGTGTTTTTGGTGGTACTTGGTTTCGGTACAGCGTTACTTTATTCATGTTAGTTCTTGTTTTTTTAATATGGTGTTTCGTTTGATGATGGTGGTACAAAGAGAATCCCAATGATGAGTTTGATTATATGTAATAAATAATTGATACACGACTTGTTTATTTATGGTGG
This sequence comes from Mizuhopecten yessoensis, assembly GCF_002113885.1. Classification (NCBI taxonomy): domain Eukaryota; kingdom Metazoa; phylum Mollusca; class Bivalvia; order Pectinida; family Pectinidae; genus Mizuhopecten; species Mizuhopecten yessoensis. Next base: position 376,801 of record NW_018405944.1, read on the forward strand.
TGTTTTGTTTATGTTTGTGCTTGGTTTGTTTATGGTGGTGCTTTGTTAATGGTGGTGCTTTGTTTATGGTGGTACTTGGGTTGTTTATGGTGGTACTTTGTTAATGTTGGTGCTTGGTTTGTCTATGTAGGTGCTTGGTTTGTTTACGTTGGTGCTTGGTTTGTTTATGTTGGCGCTTGGTTTGTTTATGTTGGGGCTTGGTTTGTTTATGTTGGTACTTGGTTTGTTTATTTATAGTGGTGCTTTGTTAATGGTGGTGCTTTGTTTATGGTGGTACTTGGGTTGTTTATGGTGGTACTTTGTTAATGTTGGTGCTTTGTTTGTTTATGTTGGTGCTTGGCGTGTTGATGGTGGTACTTGGTTTGTTAATGTTGGTACTTGGTTTGTTTATTTATGGTGGTGCTTTGTTAATGGTGGTGCTTGGTTTGTTTATGGTGGTACCTGGTTTGTTTATTGTGGTACTTTGTTTATTTTTGGTGGTACTTGGTTTCGGTACAGTGTTACTTTATTCATGTTAGTTCTTGTTTTTTTAATATGGTGTTTCGTTTGTTGATGGTGGTACAAAGAGAATCGCAATGATGAGTTTGATTATATGTAATAAATAATTGATGCACGACTGAAAGGATCAATTACGAAATAAACCTATGTAAACCTATACCTTCAGAAAGTAGTTTTTAGTCGGTTGTTAGATCTATTTGTTTCTATATTTACTTACTTATTTGATTTTTTTTTTTTTTTTTTTAAATATATGCATAATTATAATGTGTTTTAACATGAAAATGCAGTAACGATATACTTAACAGTGTTTTATATGTATCTTAGTCATGTTTCTATTTTATATTTCAGCACCATAAGGCTAATTTTCTGAAACACATCAGACTGATCAGAGGTATTCCTGAAGGAACAGCGCAGTTTAACGTGTCAATTCAATTAAATATTAAAATATTTAGTCATAAGCGTTGTTGTGAGTGTCTCAAAAGAATTGTGATGAACATATAAAAAGGAAGTTCTATTATTTAACTGACGTCGTTTGAATTTTCTTCATCTCGCTCTTTAACACCTCTGAGTAGCCGTTTCCATAGTCCCTATATCAACATTCAGCAGCTGAAAAGACATTAAAAGAAATAAATCTGATGTCGTTTTTAAAATGAAATTAATTTTGATAGACTAAATATGATTTTCACAAAATATGTATTTCCGAATTACCAATGGAAACGTCAAAGGGTGAGATCAATCATAGAGGTATTTTTGTAGGTTTGAAATTTAAATTATATCGGCTCCTTTTCATATGATATGTAGACATTAATTTAAACTGTTTTACTTCAGACAGTTTGTCACAAACATATATCATGACGTTTAATGAATATCAATTTATCGTATAACATACGTTGGTATGTTGCAATATTCCCAGGTCACATGTTCGTCTGTCGTGTAACACCAGGGCTGCGAGGAGGCGTGTCCGTTGTCATGGTTTCCAGGATTCCTACAGTAGTTGACATTCCCTTTTAGGCGAGTGCTGTACTTGTTATGGTGAGGATACTGGGAGGCCCATCCCTGACACACTCTTCCAGATACAGTGCGGCCCCAGCTTCCCGTGTAGTCTGTCCCAGACTGGGTCTGCTTACACTCTACGATAATACATACGTTATTTCTTTTCATGATATATAAATGACTATCGTGTCTCTACACAATAGATACATCTGTATACAGACACAGCCTGGTAAAAAGCAACACCTGTTTTTGATTTTTCAGATTTATCAAACTTTTTATATACATGTGTTTTACAGAAGTCAATATTTTATATATTTGAAAATGTTGAATAAAAGTGGGATAAGGATAACAAAGAAACATATATAAATCTGCGGATTTTTTCTCACTTAGAAATAGTATAGTAAATGGTTTTCTGTCTACCGTTCATAAGTACAATAGAATCACGACGTTTTTGACAAATGCGAAGAACGAATGTGAACTATCAACATGTTCTGCTTTACGGGTGAAATAAATGTTGGATATTCAGGGAAAACCTCAAAGTATCATCAATGTATATGTATTATCAAATGTGAAGTTTGGTAAATACTCCAGTGTAGTAGCAAATTTGTTATAAAACAAACTCTTATTGTATAAAAACCCTTAATTTGAATCTGAGCAGAAAATCTTAAGCTTTGAATGCAGATTATTCATCGTACCGTTCTTATCGGTCAATAATAATCTTGATTTGTTTTTACTGCAACATATATTTTGGGGGCATTTATCATAGTTTTAACTATATCTATTTAATCAAGTTAATTCAGATAAGTTTTGAAATTAAAATTTCAATTGTACAACAAATGTGCCTTCGTTTAGCAATGAACAAAATATATCCTTCTCAATAAAACACGTACTTCCCCACTGAAAGAGTAATTCATTTACAACTACACGATTTCTGAAGAATCATATACAAATACACGATTTCTGAAGTCAACGGGCACTAGTTGTAACAAGAGCGTCGATAGGTTTTACTTATCCGGAAAAATTAAATAAATAAACAAATCACCATGGCCCTAAATGCCCACATTTGTCGATGGGCCGTTAAACAAAAACAAACAATCAAGCAAACAAACTTACCCGTTATTGGTGGGCTGGTGAGGGTGTACACCGATTTTTCTACAACGAAATAATCCGTATATATAGTTAACAATGACAGAAACATCATGTCTGTTGAAGAACATAACACTTCCGTGGGTAATTTCTTCTGACGTTTGAGGCTATTTAGATCTTATCGCGGGACACACTTTAGTAATACCCATTGTTAAACAAACCTTGTCAATTGTGTTAACTAAATATTTCGTTGTATGTACTTTCCTGTTTCCATAGAAACAAGCAAACAATGTCTGTTTGTACGTTTATATAAGGCTTTATATAGAATCAATATTTAATGTTACACAGTATGTAATAAGTTTGTTCAAAATAAAGACAAAGCTATAATGAAGAAGTAATAACAATTTCCTGGGTGTCATCTACTTTGCCACTCGATAGACAAGATAGATATCACATGACGCATAGCATTTATCTCGTAAATTGGAGTTTAAAGATTCTTATCTTTCAGATACTGTGTGTTGTATCTTACTGAACCTACGGTAAAACGTTCTAGTTGCTAGTTGGTGAACACAATGGACAAGAACTATTGTTTTACTCTATACACAAACAACGTACGCACTCACGTGTTATAACGTCTGGTCTCTGTCAAGTTATAATTAAGTGAAAGATATGCCTGACAAAGGGCCAAGTCGGTCTGTTATGGTTTCTACACATTTATAGTAGGTTGTTTTGTATCAAGTGAAACCTTGAAACACACACATTTTCAAACTAATCAATCAAATAAAGGTTTTGTCATTCAAAATTTCGGAGATCAATAAGTAATTATCACTTGTCTTACTGCACGTATGACTGAAAGAGATTTACACTTACTTGGTGTGTAACAAATGTTAAAATATCCACTGCAACCATGGTCAGTCCATATACTACCTCCAAATCGTCCAAAGCTGAAACCATTCCTACATTCGGCCGCATTAGTCTTCCTGGTTAGTCCTACATAAGTTATGTACTTGGCATTTTCAATTCTACATTGTACAAACGTGTTTCCAGAGCTGGAGCAAGTGATCTCTGTAGTTGTTTCACAGACTGGCTTCTCCTCGTCTGTTTAAATTGAATATTGAAAGTCATTATAGAAATATGAAAAGACGATGAGTTCTGAGAATGACCGAACGAACAGGGTTTGGACCTGACATTCCGAATGATCATATTAGGTAGTTATATTGGTCGATTTTTTAGATGAAGTTTATTATCAATAAAAATGAAGTCACTATATTCATACTTGTTTTTAGCTGTGGTGTTCTACAAATTAATGAAAATTTCTCGTATATTGATTTTAAATTAACATTTTATAAAAGTTGAAAGAAACCTTTTCGATAGCGATAACTCACCAGAGAAAAAATAGCATTTAATGCCGTTAGGAAAACTTGACAACAGTACAAGAAAAAGACATCAAGATCTGACACAAACTAAAGAACATTTAAATGTCATATATATCTTTAAGTAACATATTAAACAAAGGCTCGCCAATTACTTATTTTTCATTCTTGCTTTCAAATAACTCTTGGATCTAAGGTAACATATATATATATCGCATGAAGAGCCCCAAGAAGGGCGAGAGCGCTAGCCGATTATACTAGTCTTCGTGGTTTGTTTTATTTACATATATACATAAATATCTTTCACGATACACAGTATTTACGTTTAACATAAACCAATGTCAATTCTATTTCATCTCTTTGGAGTTTCGTTTCGATCATTATACATCGTGAACAAACAGTTTACATAAATGATTGAACAGCAAATTTTGCGGGAACAAGATCAGGCGATAAACGTCAATCTGAAATCATCCTAAAATTTTATCAAATGTTAAAGTTGACGTCACGACATGATCTTTCCACATTTAAATATGCAGCATGACGGCAGGACCGGCATTCTAGGAAATCCAAATTTATTTTAATTGTCAAATTTATATTAGAACTGCTAGATCGACACAAAACTACAGATACATTCGTTACGAAATCTTACGGCACATGGGTATGTCGCAGTACTCCCAGATTGTGACGTCTCCTTTTTGGACGTAGCACCACGGCGACTGACGTTGATCAGCGTTTGGATTTCTGCAGAAGCGGTGATCTCCAATAGACATAAAGATGCTGTTTGTTGTGCTCCATGGGAGACAATCGTTCCCGAGAGCTGACTGGGAAATTGTCCCTTGGTAATTGGATCCCGTAACGTCATCGCGACATTCGTACGCCACTAGCGAAGTATTATGAGATTAATGTGATTAAACACAAAATATGCGATTGTTGAAATATGTCTTGCTGTATTTTATATGATAACTTCCAGATCATCCCAGTACAATCATACTTATTTTCGTTTACAGAAAATGAAAATAAATGTTAAACATAATATTGAAAATATGTAAAGCTACACATAAAGCAAAAACATAAATTGTTTCATCAATGACCAACTGTATGTTCCTCCATTTCTGATCAAACGACTGTGGAACATATTTTTTGTTTATAGTTTCAAGTTTCAAATAGTATGACAGAAGTTTTCTAAAAAGAAGCAAAGATAAAATCATAATTATCTAGTTAACAGACAAGAAACAAACACTACAACGTACGGTGACAGGAATTAGTGGGATCTCCTTGGTAGCCTCGTTTACAGACACACGTGTGTTTCCCGTCCTTTTCACCGCACTCCGCGTTACTCCCACAGACCGGACGTGTACTCACTACCACAACTTTGATGTCTTTGCCCTCTATCTTACACTGTTTTACAGTTGTACAGTCGTCGCTGAATGTTGCACCAATCTATGAACGTACAACGACACAAACCCTCACAGGACGTACATATTGTGAACGCATTTCAAATTCAAAGTGAAGGTTGATTCAAAATGTAAAAATGACACCATAGCAACAACAAAAAACAGAATCAAATTAATCAACCTAGATAACTTCAAAACATAAACGAACGGTAAGAATTTTCTACACTTCATATGATATATTTGTCATATCTTCGGATTAGTTAGTCAAACTCAAATATCACGTACTAACTGTGTCGCAAACAAAAGGGAAAGTTCTTCAAACAATCAAAAGACCTTATTAGACCAAATACCTGGTCTTTGTTTTTAAGTTATTGGAGGTAATACTTTCTTAATTCACAGGAGGAAGACAAAGCTTTACCGGGTAGTATCTTCCTTTTTCATCCAAACAGCCGCATTCGGAGGCCTTAACACATTTTTGGTTACTCAAAAGATATCCATGCTCACATTCACAACCCTCCAGAGTTCCAAGTGTACATTTTCGGGATGCATCAGGATCTATGCACGTTGAAGGACATGCGGAACCCTCTGGATTGTACATTGAGTGGTCGGCACACTGAAGAGCTACAAAAGAAGAAATCATATAAGGCAAATATTTTTGCATAGGCTATTTACTTCATTATCAAAGTGCTTGGGACAAATTATAAAAAAAATATATCCATAAACAATTTAATAAGTAAAGGATTCGATACTATTTGATACTGCAAAATGTCTATTGTTTTACTTCGTATTAATTTTCATTTATTTTTCTGGTGATACTTTCACGACAGATAGTAACATATTCTCATAAAAGATTTGAATTACGAACTTAAAACCGCGACCGATGATACAGTGAATCAAGATTTTACAATTATACTCATGAAGTAGGAAACTTACGACAGAAGTCAGTGGAGCGCCACATTATTCTGTAGCCATTGATAAGACAGGAATCGGCGAAGGCGGCTAAGTTGTCACACAGCTTGGTGTTAAGGCTGGAATTCACTTCTCCTTTGTAAACACAGAAGTCGTACACACACGACTCGAACTTTTTCATGGCGTCACCTGGGTAAATGTCTATACAGGTCTTGAAAGGACTGGCTTCCGTATTTGACGGATTGAGAAATCGACAAATACTGTTTGTTTCGGCTTCCTTCCTTACTTGTTGACTGCATGGGTTGAAGTGCGTGTCGGTCATGCAGCTTTTGATTGATAGGAGATAATAAACATATCTAAAACATTCATTCAGATATAAGATTTATAAATGAAAAGGTAATACACAAATTAATTAAAATTGAGCTTCATATCTATCTAGTTTTGATATATCAACGGTATTCAAGATGGGACTGATTTAATCACATCTTTAGCCAAATACAATCAAATTGTTAGCGCCTGCCACTTGTTGAATATAACACGAAATACGAGACTGAGTTAGAATCTTAAGTGCTAATATTCAACATAGATTTCAGATTTATATCCGAGATGACTTACTGTTGAAATCTCATGTCAGAGTCATCAGTAACTTGGTACACTTCCACGTCATGTCGATCATCCTTTTGGCCGTTGCAGTTGCCACATATTCCAGTGAAGGACTCACTGATTTGACTTGGTACTCTGACCCAGGCGTTTGACACTCCATCAAACTCCACTACCAGCCCACATTTACTTGCGAACCGCACATAGGTTCCGCTAAGGACAATCTCGAACCTGGTGTCATGATATGGTAAGTACGTCAGTTCACCGTCAACCTGTCCAAATACCATTAAAGTGCTTTTTTTTGTATTTGGATATATCAAGATTCATAGCTTGATGGTACTAAAGTTCAATGAAGATTGACAATTTTTCGATATTTATGAATTCTTTCAAAATATTATATCCGTATATTTCCAATGAAACGCCTTCAAATAAGACGCAAAAAATATTTAAAAGAACATTGAATATGAACAGTACAATAAATGTTAATTAAGCGTAGGAAAGATATAATTGGAACTTGTCAATACCTGTTGCGAATTTCATGAGAACGCAGCAAAATCAAAAAATAAGCAGCACGGGTGGACAATGTGTTAATACTAAAAATGCCTACCACAGTTTGTGTTTTAGGAGAATCAATACCAGGTCACCTTTTTCCGAGCGAAACATTTATGATTAACGAAAAAAAATAAAGGTATTGTCATTGTAAACAGACGTTATCGATAATTTCGTGGTAAACCAAATAAGACCATAGTTAAAACGAATGGCGGTAAATAAAAGGTACAATTTTCAAAAAGAAAAATAGGGTGATTGTTTTAGATTTCATGAGCAGTTTTAAGAGAGAAAATTATTATTTTTATTTTGTTGTGTCTACTTACATACACGTTTCGATCTCGATGAAGACGAATGACTCTCCCAAACATCTTCACGTCCACAAGTCGAGTATAAGACACTTTAGAGTTGGACCCCCGGCGTTCATTTTTCGCCTCCACAGCAAACGAACACGTGTCACCTGGTTTTCTATATTCAGATAGTGTGTATTTACACGTGCCCATAAAGTCGATCTGCTCCCCGTCAAATGTTGTATAGTGGGGGTCACCACTCACTAAACAGTTACACATAGCTACAAAAAAAGGTAGTTTTTCCATCATTTTGAACCATAACCATTCAAGGGTGAATAATAAAATGTGTCAAAATTAAGTCACAATATAATTACAAAACATTACACAAAAGTATAACATTGTATTTCAACCGTTTCAGAACAGAACTAGGAACCTCTCGATACACTCATATTATTTGGTGATGGCGATGTTTTACTTAAGACTTGTGAATGGTACTTTAAATGTTTGTGATATAGGACTAGCAGTTGTATAAATGGTGTTTTCCCTCTTTACGCTTTGTTTGCGCTGATACAGTCCGGACATTATAACTAACTAATCTTTTGTATTTTGTCAGACATTCTTATAGCTGAAATTTGCGAGAAAAAGTAGATTACAGAGCTAATAAATCGTTGATATTTATTAAAATTATCGTTAAAAGAACAAAATTATACACGGTATTGAATTGACCTATGTATTATTTACCGGTACTGATAACTATATGTAATGTGTTCACCCCATCGCCATAACTTTGCTTTATTTTTTTGCGAATTAACAGGTAGCAAAATGAAACTACGGTGAAAATTAAACGAAACAAAACTTCTTCTCTTTACTATATCTTGAAGTAAATCACAAAAGAAAGTTTTCGGAAAAATTAAGCGTTTTCGTAATCTTAACCAAATGACAAGCTTAAGCAAAATATTTTACTCACCCAGACCTCTAAATCGCCAGGCACCTGTAGCCCACAAGCCGGTGGTAAAGGCTACGTTGGTAATCGTTTTCGGGTTTGGATCCTGCCATTCCATCACCTTGTCCCAGCCGTTAGAAGTATTTCTGTGCAGAATAATTCGACCACCATTCCAACTTAAATAAAATGTTCTGAAAGTCGAACAGCTGAGGAGAGCCCCATTGTGCGTAGCCTTCGGCTTTTCACCCCTATTTGTTCTAATAACTGACTTGGTATTACTCCATCCACCTATGACAACCTCGTACACTCGCTGATCGTTTGATATCAGTCCCACGTGCGCGTCGCTGCATGCCTTTACATGGAAGACAATAGAATTATCCGGATTCGGTCGAAAACCGTAGTCTTTTAATTTTGTGTACGTGAAATGTGGCGGACTTTGCTGCTTCGTCTCTAGTTCAATCATGGTGCCTACGACATGAACACATATAACAAAATCTAGCAACATAGAAAAAACACAGGAGATTAAATCGTACGTGCGCATGCAAGTTTTGAATAATATAAGCAAAGGAGGAGGCTAAACATTTTAAGTTGAAAAAATAACAAGTGGAAGATGTGAGTTATTGTTCTTCCCTTTTGGAACATTTTTCTAACTGTTCGTAATTTTTAAAACTCATTTCAAATATGTTTAATCATTCTCTGCATCCGTTTCCGTTCATCGTATTTTGTAATAAGCTTGACATATCGACCGAAATGTTAGAAGATTTGAAATCCATACAATTTGTCTATTATCAAAAACATATTTAAGATGTAGATCAGCCTTGTAGAAATTACTGAGAAAACAATTTACCATACATATCGTCGAGAAATCTTTCTGACAATGAAAGTTACTTGAAAATATACAAACTATATCATTTGTTTGAATCATTACCAACACATTCATGAGTGTTACATGCGTCTTCCTGGACAATGCCTCCATGGCAACTTGATTGTGATTGGCTGTCACAAGGACGCTGACGACTTCTAATCCCGCCTCCGCATTGAGCAGAACACGTACTCCAAGCAGACCAACCAGTATCAGTTACTTTGACTGTAGTTATAATGTTGAATTAAATTAAGGATTCTATATCCTAGATCATAAAGCACAACCAGTGGATTTTTATGCATAACGTTTTAATGGCTGATTAAAGAGACCAAGTACTGTATATTTTGTAGTAGTCTCTGAAACGTGACTGGTTGTTATTCACCCCATCACCCACGCCCTATCCTCCCACCCCCACCCCAACATGTTTTGAAACAGAATTAAGATATTGCATTTTGATGTATTATAACTTGCAGAATTGTTTTCTCAAAGAAAAACCGGAATAGAGAAATCCGAAAAACGGACAATTAATGTAAAACTTCATAAGTGATCTGCAATAAAGAACAGTGTTTCACATGACAAAATCAACAATATTTCCCCCTGATTAAATACATTAAAGAAGACAATACATCTCATTACCTGAACATGGGTTTGTTGGAAGGCATTCTTTAATGTCCTCATCAACTCCTGGACAATGTTTGCCATCATGTGCCGGTTGTGGGTTTACACATACTCGGGACCTAGTTTGTATGCCTTTAGCTACAAAACCTGCCTCTGAACAAGTCAGTGAGCATGCAGACCATCCTTCCCAGGAGGCCCATGTTCCATTAACTGAAATAACAGTAAATTTACGTTGTCTTTTGTCAATACGCCATAGTTTTATTTACTGAAATTTATACAATATTTAGTTAGTATAACAAGCGCCATTAATAAGCGCCCTTCACTTCACTTTGCTAGCATAAAGATGACATATATGTGGAAAAATATAAAGTAAAAACCCGCACATTTGCCTTTATATAAATATCAATTAAATCTGTCTAGATAAGTTTATAATAATGCATGTTTTGAGATCTTAGTAGTTTTTGATGGTTTATTTTTGTTGTAAACATATGCTTGTTAAAAGTTTTTTTTAGTCAAATGACAACCTGAAATCAAGTCGATACTGAAAACATATACATTTTTTACCTTTTTTTGTATTTCCTAACGAAAAATAACGTGAGAAGTAAATATGTACAGCACTACGCTGTCGACCGACAACACAGTGTCAGTTATGGGTCTGAGTTCACACATAACGCATTGTTGACTTTACAAAATACATCGCAAGCAAGAATTATAAGTATCAGAATATATACCTCTAAAAGGATATTTCTGTTCACAGTTGGATTTGAATATAACCGAACAGGTTAATTAAAGCATACACGCCCTGAGAGGGTACCGCAAGGAGAATTTAAACCGCACAAATTACGATTTCAATAGGTCTATAATATAAATAACTCATTTATGACGATGTTTGAGATGTTGCTGGAAGATGATTTCGATTCAGAATAAATGCATGTACTTGAATTCCAAATAAGCTATGTGAACAAAGCGGGGAATTACCTACTCTCCGCGGAAGAATTTTGTGATAAAATTATAAAAAAAACTTATTTCACTAAATTGTCCCTTTTATACAATATAATCTGTAATGATTGTATGTCTATAATCTTATCTTCCGTATAATCCAGAATAAAACTTACTAGCTCTTAACATTCGCAGTCTATATAAATATATAAACATATTAAGATAAAATATAGTGAGCTATGAAGCGAAAAAATGAATCACCGCGAGAATTTAAATCTACACAGCAATCCTTATCACTGCAAATGATTGACCCAGCGCAACAAAGACATCGTTAGAAAATCCGGAAAAAAAAATCATAATTAGCATACCACATCTCAGCAAAGGTTTGGCACTAAATAACACGGCTTTTAGGGGTTTTAGAGAAAGAAATCGTATGAAAAGAGGAATCACCTGGCACTGCATAGAATTAGTATATTATGCATATGGGTTTTTTCACGCAATAAAAGGCTGATATACTTTTATTTAATCACCTTTCGTTTAACAGTTACCGCCGATCGTTTGTAAAAAGATTTTCTATTCAGTTAAATTATATTTATGTATGATATTAGCGATACAAACAAGATCACTACAAGAACATCAGCTTAATTGTGCTATTTATGAACTCTCGTCAATCATAACGGAGCTAAAATTGATCCAATCACTAGAGTACATAATAAAAAGCCAAAACGTTGTATAAATATATTGATATAATAAAACAATAAGTATTCGCCAGCGAAAAGAAAATGTTATGAAACAGAAATTCAGTCCTATCTTTTGAAGTATTGTCACTTCCCAGGAGGCCCAGTTTCCATCAACTAAAATAATAGTAATTTTACGTTGTTTTGGTAAGAATAACGTTGATTTAGATATTGAAATTTATATAGGGATTGAATGGATTTGTTTTTCATGTACATTGCGGTAGCGCTCCACAGGATATGTAGATCAGCTACTGCTTTTCATTGCCGCAATGTACATGAATAAAGTCCATTCAATTTAAATATTTACGTTTCGATGAACTACAATAAAAAAGTTACAACTCTTTCTGTAATTTAATATTTTTAATATAAGTATCGGAAAGGAAACCATGAAAGAAGAGACAGCCAAAACTCCAGCCTACACACAAACTTGAAAAGTTCCGCCTATCAGCTAATTTTGTTGAACCAAAATTATATATCTAGTATCTAAAAATAACCAACGCTTTATATTCCTTTCGTTTTTGAATAATGATCTTAATTGAGGTTTTTTTTGCATTAAACACTGCACATTATATATTAAAAAAAAGTTGATGTCCGCACTATTTCATATCAATGATGATAAGTTGACGGATGAAGTGCCCTGTGTCATTACAAAGTTCTTTGGGGGATTACCCAGCCGGACGTTTGGGTGTTAGAAGTTCGTGACGACGAGGAACGGATTGCGAGTCGGAAGTCAGTATTAATTATAACAATGTTATAAATATTTCTTTTAATTTTAAATTAAAAAACATATGTACAATGGTGCATCATTTATGATTATTGTAATGTTTATTATTATTTATCGCAACTACGTTATCTCGGAGAAGGGGAGATTACTCTTCACAGAAACGGTACTATGCGTAGTAATATGAAGTTGTCATTGTGTGTGAAATTAGCTGACTGGTTGTGCGAGAATCATTGTATTCATAGTGTATTCATGGTCTAATGGCAGTTGTTTTCAGTTGGTAGATTCATGTATAGAACAAACATCAAGAATGTAAATATACACTATTCACTTTGGTATGACACCAGTGTAATCCTGAAATTATAAAAACCTTAAACACAAAAATAAAATCAGGCGCCCTAAACGTCACTTTACTAGCATAAAGATGACATCTATGGGGGAAATGAAGATTAAAACTCAGCACATTTGCCTTGATAAAAAATTCATCAAACCTGTCCAGGTAAGTTAAAAAGTATGCATGTTTTAGGATCTAAGTAGGAATATACATAATAACATGGTCCTTTTGCTTGTTTTACATGTGATGGTTTATTTCATTTGTTTACATCTTATTGTTAATGCAAGGCCATCCATAATGATTGTATTTCTATAAGGACAACGTAAGATAAGATATAGTGAGTTGTGAAGCGAGGAATAGAAACACTGCGAAATTTGAAACTACAAAGGACGAGTTTGATATCTATCCCCGCTTATATTTGACACTGTGCAACACAGTCATGTTTGACATTCAGCAAAATCGTGGATAATCCACAACCAACAACACAGCGAAGGTTCGTCACTAAACAACGCAGCAATTCAAAGAAATAAAGGTAGATGCATAGTATTATTATATTATGCATGTGTTTCTTGCATGCCGTAAAAGGCTGGAATAATTTTATTGAATCACCATTAGTTTAACAATTATCGCTAGTCGTTTGTATAGTATTTTATCCTGATTATTGTGGTCATCGATATGATCAATATATTTCCCATAGCTTCCACGACTAAATCACTACAAAAACATCCTAAAATCAAATAATTTATTTTTCACTTTTGAACTGTTGTAAAAAAACCAATTAAAACAATTAATTGAATAATGCTGAAAAGTAAATATCGTCAGCAATGACGGACCTAATACTGTTGATGTTACTATAATGCATGATAAAATGTCAAGTAAACATAATGCGTTTTTCAGTAAATGCTATGAATAGCACAAGACAGTTACCGGGACAAAACTTGGACGGAGTGCATTCCTTCTCCTCTTTAGGGTGTCCAATGCAAGGTTTTCCGGCGTATTGTGGTGATGGATTGGAACAGTAGCGATGTCGAAACGTTATGCCTGTAAGTTCCCCCGGTTGACTACATGTAATGGAACACTGACTCCACTCCCCCCATCTTGACCAGTTACCGTCAACTATATAATGGAATTAAATAATAATCATACTCATTGCATGGCATATGTTACCGATTCAAACAATATTACTAAAATAACACACAGAAAAAAACAAGCGGTTTTTCACTTTGAAAGTGCAATTGAAGAATATTGAAAAACTGCTGTTAATAAAATCACGGCTGCCATGACCGGGCTAAAATTGAACAAATTACTATAGCACATGATCAAATGTCAAAATGTTAATATACACATCGATATAATAAAACAATAAGAATTCGCCACCCAAACGAAAATGTATTGAAACAGACAATCAGATACTGCATTTTAAAGTATTTCTATTTACAGACTTGTCTTCCAAAGCTTGGACGAAATGTCTCTTAAAGAAAAACCGGAATTAAGCAATCCGAAATAATTCCCGATGAACGTAAAGCGTGAGATGCGAAGAAAACATATATAATCACCCGAACATGGCTTTGTAGGAAAGCATTCTTTAATGTCCCCATCCTCTCCTGGACAATGTTTGCCACCATGTTCAGGTTTTGGGTTAACGCATAATCGGGACCTAGTTTGTACCCCTTTAGCTACAAAACCTGCCTCTAAACAAGTCATTGAGCATGCAGACCATCCTTCCCAGGAGGCCCAGTTTCCATCAACTAACATTACAGTACATTTAAGTTGTTTTGGTGAGGATGCTATGGTTTTATGTATTGTAATTTATACAATATTCACTTTAGTATGACAACAATGTAATCTTGCAATTATCAAAACCGTTAACACTAAATAAAATCAGTCGCCCTCAACTTCAATTTACTAGCATAAAGATGGCATCTATGGGGGAGTTAAGATTAAAAACCAGCACATTTGCCTTGATATAAATATTCATCAAACCTGTCTAGGTGAGTTAACAATGATGGATGTTTGACGATCTTAGTAGGGATATACATAATAACATGGTCCCTTTGCTTGTTTCACGTGTGATGGTTTATTTTATTTGTATACATCTTATTGATGATATAAGGTCATCCATAATGATTGTATTTCTATAAGTACAACGTAAGATAAAATATAGTGAGCTGCGAAGCGAAGAATAGAATCGACCCGCAAAATTTGAAACAACACAGCACGAGTTTGGTCCCTATCCCCGGTAATATTTGACACTGTGCAACCCAGTCATGTTTGACATTCCGCCAAATCGTGAATAATCCACTACCCACAAGACAGCGAAAGTTCGGCAGTAAAAACACAGCAATTCGAAGGAAAAGAGGTAGATGCATAGTATAATTATATTATGCAGGCGTTTCATGCATGCCTTGAAAGGCTGGTATATTTTTATTGAATCACCCTTAGTTTAACAATTATCGCCAGTCGTTTGTATAGTTTATTTTTTTTTTATTTACTTATTATATCTTGATAATTGTTTTCATTGGTATAATTAATATATTTTCCTTAGCTTCAACGGAAAGAACATCCTAAAATAAAACGTGTTTTTGTCCACTTTTTTATGTTACAATTATAAATGAATAAGTCAGTTATCTCTGAAACATTCAATTACACAACGAAATAAAATAGAAAGGCTGATAAAGTTATTCTTAATCACTTTTTGTTTAACAATTATAGCGGATCGTTTGTAAAATAAACTTCTTGTTTACTGATGATATCCTTAAATATGAGATTTTCGATACCAAAAATATTGCAACAAGAACTCACAGAAATAAAACCAGTGGTTTTCACTTTGAAAGTGTAATTGAAGAAATATATAAAACGTGCTATTGATAAAATCACGTCAGCCATGACGGGGCTAAAATTAATCGTATTACTATAGAGCATTATCAAATGTCAAAATGTAAATATGTATAACGATGTATTAAAACAATAAGTATTCGCCACCCAAACGAAAATGTTTTGAAACAGACAATCAGATACTGCATTTTGAAGTATTTTTATTTGCAGACTTGTTTTCCCAAACTGGGACCAAATGTCTCTTAAAGAAAAACCTGAATAAAGCAATCCGAAATAATTCCCCATGAACTTAAAACGTCATAAGTGATCAACAAAGAAGAGATATATTTACTCACCCGAACATGGCTTTGCAGGAAAGCATTCTTTAATGTCCTCATCCTCTCCTGGACAATGTTTGCCACTATGTTCAGGTTTGGGGTTAACGCATAATCGGGACCTAGTTTGTACCCCTTTAGCTACAAAACCTGCCCCTAAACAAGTCATTGAGCATGCAGACCATCCTTCCCAGGAGGCCCAGTTACCATCAACTAAAATAACAATAGATTAACGTTGTATTGGTGATGATGCCATGGTTTTATGTATTGTAATTTATACAATATTCACTTTAGTATGACAACAATATAATCCTGCAATTATCAAAACCTTTATCACTAAATAAAATCAGCACCCTCAACTTCACTTTACTAGCATAAAGATGACATCTATGGGGGAAATGAAGATTAAAAACCAGCACATTGGCCTTGATATAAATATTCATCAAACCTGTCCAGGTAAGTTAACAATGAAACACGTTTTACGATCTTAGTAGGGATATACATAATAACATGGTCCCTTTGCTTGTTTTACGTGTGATGGTTTGTTTAATTTGTATACATCCTATTGTTAAAGTAAGGTCATCCATAATGATTGTATTTCTATAAGTACAACGTAAGCTAAAATATTGTGAGCTATGAAGCGAAGAATAGAAACGACCCGCAAACTTTGAAACAACACAGCACGAGTTTGATCCCTATACCCGCAAATATTTGACACTGTGCAACACAGTCATGTTTGACATTCCGCCAAATCGTGAATTATCCACTACCCATAAGACAGCGAAAGTTCGGCACTAAAACCAGAGCAGCAATTCAAAGGAAAAGAGATACATGCATAGTATAATTATAGTATGAAAGCGTTTCTTGCATGCCGTGAAAGGCTGGTATATTTTTATTGAATCATCCTTAGTTTAACAGTTATCGCCAGTCGTTTGTAAAGTTTATGTTTTTTTATTTACTTATTATATCTTGATTATTGTTGTCATGGGTATAATTAATATATTTTCCTTCGCTTCCACGGCAAGAACATCCTAAAATAAAACGTGTGTTTGTCCACTTTTGAAATGTTGTAAAAAAATCAATTAGTACAATTAATTGATTAATGCTAAAAAGAAATATCGTCAGTAATGACGGACCTTATACTGTTCATGTTACTACAATGCATGATGAACTGCAATTAAAATAATGCGATACTCAGTAAAAGTATTCAATAGAATGAGACAGTTACCGGGACAAAACTTGGACGGAGTGCATTCCTTCTCCTCTTTAGATTGTCCATTGCAGGGTTTTCCGCCGTATTGCGGTGATGGATTGGAACAGTAGCGATGTCGAAACGCTATGCCTGTAAGTTCCCCCGGTTTACTACATGTAATGGAACACTGACTCCACTCCCCCCATCTTGACCAGTTACCGTCAACTACCGAAATAGAATTAAATAATAATCATACTCATTGCATGTAATATGTTATCGTGCTTAAATCAATCAAATGTTATATCATCAGGGATATATACTCTTTTTTATTTAACAATTATAACTTAATATTCCAGTTACCTCTTAAACATTCAATTGCACAACGAGTTCAAATATAATGGCTGATACAGTTATACTGAATCACCTTTTGTTTAACAATTATCACTGATCGTTTGTAAAATATACTTCTTGTTTACCGATGATATCCTTAAGTATGAAATTTTCGATACCAAAAATATTACTAAAAGAACTCACAGAAATAAACGCAGTGGTTTTCACTTTGAAAGTGTAATTGAAGAAATATTCAAAAAGTGCTGTTAATAAAATCACGTCAGCCATGACAGGGTTAAAATTGAATAAATTACTATAGCACATGATCAAATGTCAAAATGTTTATATACACATCGATATAATAAAACAAGAAGAATTCGCCACCCAAACGAAAATGTTTTGAAACAGACAATCAGATACTGCATTTGAAAGTATTTCTATTTGCAGACTTGTCTTTCCAAACTGGGACCAAATGTCTCTTAAAGAAAAAACAGAATAAAGCAATCCGAAATAATTCCCCATCAACTTAAAACGTCCTAATTGACCAACAAAGAAGATTTATATATACTCACCCGAACATGGCTTTGTAGGAAAGCATTCTTTAATGTCCTCATCCTCTCCTGGACAATGTTTGCCACCATGTTCAGGTTTTGGGTTTACACATAATCGGGACCTAGTTTGTACCCCTTTAGCTACAAAACCTGCCTCTAAACAAGTCATTGAGCATGCAGACCATCCTTCCCAGGAGGCCCAGTTACCATCAACTGAAATAACAGTACATTTAAGTTGTTTTGGTGAGGATGCTATGGTTTTATGTATTGTAATTTATACAATATTCACTTTAGTATGACAACAATGTAATCTTGCAATTATCAAAACCGTTAACACTAAATAAAATCAGTCGCCCTCAACTTCAATTTACTAGCATAAAGATGGCATCTATGGGGGAGTTAAGATTAAAAACCAGCACATTTGCCTTGATATAAATATTCATCAAACCTGTCTAGGTGAGTTAACAATGATGGATGTTTGACGATCTTAGTAGGGATATACAAAATAACATGGTCCCTTTGCTTGTTTCACGTGTGATGGTTTGTTTAATTTGTATGCATCCTATTATTAAAGTAAGGTCATCCATAATGATTGTATTTCTATAAGTACAACGTAAGCTAAAATATTGTGAGCTATGAAGCGAAGAATAGAAACGACCCGCAAAATTTGAAACAACACAGCACATGAGTTTGATCCCTATCCCCGGTAATATTTGACACTGTGCAACACAGTCATGTTTGACATTCCGCCAAATCGTGAATTATCCACTACCCATAAGACAGCGAAAGTTCGACACTAAAACCAGAGCAGCAATTCAAAGGAAAAGAGATACATGCATAGTATAATTATAGTATGAAAGCGTTTCTTGCATGCCGTGAAAGGCTGGTATATTTTTATTGAATCATCCTTAGTTTAACAATTATCGCCAGTCGTTTGTATAGTTTATGTTTTTTTATTTACTTATTATATCTTGATTATTGTTGTCATGGATATAATTAATATATTTTCCTTCGCTTCCACGGCAAGAACATCCTAAAATAAAACGCGTGTTTGTCCGCTTTTGAAATGTTGTAGAAAAATCAATTAGTACAATTAATTGATTAATGCTAAAAAGAAATATCGTCAGTAATGACGGACCTTATACTGTTCATGTTACTATAATGCATGATGAACTGTAATTAAAATAATGCGATACTCAGTAAAAGTATTCAATAGAATAAGACAGTTACCGGGACAAAACTTGGACGTACTCTTTTTTATTTAACAATTATAACTTAATATTTCAGTTACCTCTTAAACATTCAATTGCACAACGAGTTCAAATATAATGGCTGATACAGTTATACTGAATCACCTTTTGTTTAACAATTATCACTGATCGTTTGTAAAATATACTTCTTGTTTACTGATGATATCCTTAAGTATGAGATTTTCGATACCAAAAATATTACTAAAAGAACTCACAGAAATAAACGCAGTAGTTTTCACTTTGAAAGTGTAATTGAACATATATTCAAAAAGTGCTGTTTATAAAATCACGTCAGCCATGACAGGGTTAAATTGAATAAATTACTATAGCACATGATCAAATGTCAAAATGTTTATATACACATCGATATAATAAAACAAGAAGAATTCGCCACCCAAACGAAAATGTTTTGAAACAGACAATCAGATACTGCATTTGAAAGTATTTCTATTTGCAGACTTGTCTTTCCTAACTGGGACCAAATGTCTCTTAAAGAAAAAACAAAATAAGCAATCCGAAATAATTCCCCATCAACTTAAAACGTCCTAAGTGACCAACAAAGAAGATTTATATATACTCACCCGAACATGGCTTTGTAGCAAAGCATTCTTTAATGTCCTCATCCTCTCCTGGACAATGTTTGCCACCATGTTCAGGTTTTGGGTTAACGCATAATCGGGACCTAGTTTGTACCCCTTTAGCTACAAAACCTGCCTCTAAACAAGTCATTGAGCATGCAGACCATCCTTCCCAGGAGGCCCAGTTACCATCAACTGAAATAACAGTACATTGAAGTTGTTTTGGTGAGGAAGCCATGGTTTTATGTATTGAAATTTATACAATATTCACTTTAGTATGACATCAATGTAATCCTGCAATTATCAAAACCGTTAACACTAACTAAAATAGTCGCCCTCAACTTCACGTTACCAGCATAAAGATGACATCTATGGGGGGAATGAAGATTAAAAACCAGCACATTTGCCTTGATATAAATATTCATCAAACCTGTCCAGGTAAGTTAAAAATGATGGATGTTTTACGATCTTAGTAGTGATATACATAATAACATGGTCCCTTTGCTTGTTTTACGTGTGATGGTTTATTTTATTTTTATACATCCTGTTGTTAATGTAAGGTCATCCATAATGATTGTATTTCTATAAGTACAACGTAAGCTAAAATATTGTGAGCTGTGAAGCGAAGAATAGAAACGACCCGCAAAATTTGAAACTACACAGCACGAGTTTGATGCTTAACAATCATCGCCAGTCGTTTGTATAGTTTTTTTTTTTAATTACTTATTATATATTTATAATTATGGTCAATGGTATAATTAATATATTTTCCTTCGCTTCCACGTCAAGAATATCCTAAAATTAAACCAGATTTTCCCACTTTTGAACTGTTGTAAAACAATTAACACAATTACTTGATTAATGCTAAAAAAAGAAATATCGTCACTAATGACGGACCTTATACTGTTCATGTTACTACAATGCATGATAAATGTCAATTAACATAATGCGTTTCTCAGTAAAAGCATTAAATAGAACAAGACAGTTACCGGGACAAAACTTGGACGGAGTACATTCCTTCTCCTCTTTAGATTGTCCATTGCAGGGTTTTCCGCCGTATTGCGGTGATGGATTGGAACAGTAGCGATGTCGAAACGCTATGCCTGTAAGTTCCCCCGGTTGACTACATGTAATGGAACACTGACTCCACTCCCCCCATCTTGACCAGTTACCGTCAACTATAAAATGGAATTAAATAATAATCATACTCATTGCATGGCATATGTTTTCGCGCTTAAAAGACTCTAGTGTTATTTCAACAGGAATGTATTTTTTTTTTATTGACAATGTAAATAAATAATTCAGGTTCTCTATTAAACAATCAATTACACAACTAATTCAAATATCTTTAGATGTGAACATAATCCCTGTTACCAATTGTCTTTGAAGTAAATGTCAGCTGATGGCGTTCTGATTAAAACAAAATTGATAAATATAATAGGTAATGTGAGCCGATGGTGTCACATCGATTCGTTGTTAATGTGTAAATGGACATTCATTCCCTTTACTTGGACCCTCTTACTCTACTGAGAAATCTAAAATACCACCTTCACTCCCTACCTTGGTTATAGATCCGTTCTAAGATCGAACATAATGCTTTGCTAGAATATTCATAACGGTTGCCTCTGGTGATACAAGCATTGCCTCACTCGCGAAGGAGGTATTTTTCTCCTTTATTTGGCGTGGATCATGATTTCTTTTTCTGGTTTTGTGTCCTCACTGTTACCGGCATTGTTTATTTTGTGTATCAAGTTTTGAGTTCGGATTTTATCTTATAGTATTAAATTGATGATGTTATATTTTTTTCAGTTGAATTTCCTTAAGCTTAACAAAAAGAAAGTAAGATGACAAATATAAAATTATATCATAGACAAATATGTAGTTTAAGATAAAGTGATCTTGAAAATGTTAATATATGGTCTAAGAAATAGGACATACATTTTAATCCTACTAAAACGAAATCTTTTACTTTTAGTCGAAAACGAAATAAAATATCTCCTGATATCATTTTTCGAAATGAAACTATAGCAAATGTGTCAACTCATAAACATCTTGGTGTATTTTTTTCTGAAGATGGTAAGAGGCATCACTATATCAACTTTATTTATAATAAAACGTAGAAACGTATAAATTTATTGAAATCTGTAAAATATAAAATAAGTCGTAAAACACTAATCACTATATATATCGCTTATATTAGACCTATACTTGAATATGGTGATATCATTTTTGATAATTGTACTCAGCAGGAGGCAACTTTACTTGAATCTATCCAAATAGAGCCTTCTCGAATAATTACAGGACTGCGTATAGGAACTTCAAACTATAAACTTTATTATGAACTTGTTTGGGACACCCTTGCTGCAAGACGGAAAAAAAACAGACTTATTCTTCTATACAAAATTCTAACAGGAACTGCACCCACTTATTTAAATGAATTAATTGAACCCTTTTTCAACAATATGAACTTATACCTATTAAGAAATGAAAGAATCTTTACAATTCCTGTGTGCAGAACAAATACTTTATTCCGTCTTCACTTAAAGATTATAATGAACTTGCAGCAAGGTTTGACCTGACTAACATCATATCACTATACCAATTTAAAAAACTTTTAAGAAGAGCTGTAAGTGACATCATATTATTAGACACAAACTTTACCTATGTCAACGCAGGTGATAGAAAATACAACCTCATACTCTGCCAACTTAGAAATTCTTCAAGTAACCTTAATCTTGATCTACATGGAGATCATCTTCTCGAATCACCAACTTGTACCTGTGGTAATGCCCTTGACGTAGTACATCATTTTTTTATCATTTGTAATAAGTGTGATGAACCACGTACAACCCTCAAGGATAAATTATTTGATGTTAATCACAATCACTACACTCTGGATGTACTTCTATCTGGCTGTGGGGATTGTGATGAACAAACCAATGTAAATATTTTTGAATGTACTGCCGAGTTTGTAACAGCTACACATAGATTTCCACATATATAATACATTATATATTTCTGATTTGATATTATGTCTCTTAAATATGAAAACCATCAGTTACGACTGCTTCTACATCATAAACATTGTGTGTCATCATCACCCTTCCATTTTTCTATGGCCGCCTTCCCCCTTTTGATCTGATAGGCAAATATTTTGTAAGTTTTGTATGCTATGTATCATTCATTATAATTATTGCAGTGCTGTTTTATGTGATCGAATAATTATTAAGTAAGGACAATCTCATAATGGTCGACAAATTCATTTTGCATCTTTCTGTTTACTAAATTTTGTCATTCATTTAGGAAAAAAGAAAATCCAAAAAAATGTGAAATCCTTGATTTACCTTCTTATTAACAAATCGTTACAAAATATTGATTTGAATCCACCAACACATCAAAAACTATGAAAATCAGAATGCGGTATCCATGACTGGCCCCAAAACTCATGGGTGGATGACCAGTGGCTGATAAGCCAATATGGATATTTTTGATCTGCATCCCATGAGTGGAGGGAATCCTGTCATGGATGCTGGATTCGAGGCTCCAAAAAAATATCAGTTTGGAAAAAATATTGAATACACTATTTCACATAGTATAACAACTCTTAAACTGTGTCTTACTTTCAAACTCATGTCTCATATTCAAACATTTTAATTTTGAAACTTCAAAATAACAACATACTATATATATATATATAGAGAGAGAGAGAGAGAATAAAAACAATTTTTTCAGATCGTCCGCTAGGCCTTTCTGCCTTCTAGGGCTTCTTCAGGCGGATTCTTGTGTATTTATAGACTCATTGTTACCTTTAGGAGAGAACTAATATAGGCTATGCCTGTTGTTCAATCCTTTTTTTTAATAAAATAAAATTTGTTGAAATGAAAAATAAAGTGATAATATATTTATCGTTGCCCACTTAATGATGCAATCCTTACCAGAGCAAAACGACGTTGGTTGGCAGGATTTTGCTTCAGTATCCTTTCCAACGCAGACATCACCGTCATGGGCAGGTGCAGGGTTGGTACAGGTGCGTCGTCTTGTACGGGTGCCCGTCGGAATTGGATGACCCTTCCGTGTGCATGTAGCTGAGCAGGGCTCCCAAGTTTGCCATTTCGACCAATTACCATCGACTGAAATATGGCAAGAAACATTACTGAAAATGCGAAAGAGTATAAAATACTTTATTGCATCGAATTATTTCCGTCCCCTGAATGATGTCAACGCAGCTGTACAGACGTTTATTCCTTTGCAGCTTTTGGTGGAAAGAATTGATTTGATTATTTGCGTCAAGGTATGATGTTATATGTTTTTCTGTGAAATAAAATATATGTATTTATAATTAAATGAACAACAATAGAAGTTGGATACACTTAAGGAAGTCACCACTGTTATTCCAATGTTACAGTTGCATGCTGCGTATCCTACTAACCAGGTATTGATTTTCGTAAAGTTGTATATAAACAATGGAAAACAGCTATTTTTAATCACAAAATAATTTCAATTTTATGTCGTAATGATACTAATAATGGAAAATACAAAAAGACAGACCTGGGGCAGGCATTGCACAATCTTCATTTTTGCCACCGTCACCATCATTATCTGTAAAAAGAAATTGTGGACATTTGATTATGCTTCGAATGGACGGACATACGAGTTTCTATAACTATTCTTGACGAATGTTTCCCTCTAAAGTTCTAACCTTCAGTCTGGTAACTAATAAATTAAGATTAACTTTATGGATGGCTTTATGGACACAATTCATCTTATACCTTCTCTCTCGTACATATGCTGACATGTTGTTAACAATGACACACGAGAACACGAGAATATAATTAATGAGGAAAGATTTTATCCCTTTTTAGTTTAAACAAAGTTTGATATAGCACCCTATCTATCTAGAAAATAAAGCTACACCACAGCGCTTTACAATACATTATCCTACAATTACATAATAAAAATCAATAAAAATTCAAGGATTTTTCCAGAGCTGTCTTCGCAATTGCTTACTAATACCCTTATGCTAACTGGCTAATTTCTCTACGAAAGTGTAAACGTTTCCGATGCGGAACAAAATTGAATATTACAGGGTACACACTGCAAAACCATCCCAGGCTATTTGATACCCAAAAGTGAGCGAAATCTACTCGGTCAAAGACGCTCAATCATGAATAATAATGATAGTAAATTAAGCAAAACTAATTTACTTATGAAACATTTGTATGTACCTTGTTGGTCAAGTACACACAGTTCTTCATCAATCAGGCCGTCACAGTCATTGTCTAATCCATCCCCGACAACAGTGGGTGTGGGCTCGCAGGGCTGGACAATCAAAACAAAGGATCCAACATCAATGTTTTAAAAAGCATTCCTGTTTTCCAAGAACCGCCTTTCACATCAATATTTTAACATGTTCGTTTATAACCTATCTATAAGACTAGAAGACTAAATTTTCAATAATGACATAAAAATTATTAGCATAAACCGTTGAGTAAAACTGAAGGAAATATTTGAATTCATGATGTTTTATGTCGTTGTAACTACAAACATGTACTAGTAAGATAAAAATGAAAGGCATAATTAAATATTTTATTACATAAAAAAAATAATCCATCATCAACAAGATTTTACTTTACACCATCCAAATAATTTATACACTACCGTATTAATTGGAGCCATTCTCATTCCAGTGGGAAATCCATACGACTCCATAGTGGCTCTCCCATACAGATAACCACCGAATATGGAGATAGGTGAAATATGTCGAACGTTATGGGAACCTTCCGGTATAGAAATATAGCCCCCGACATATTCTGTTCCAGGTATCTGTTGGATTATAACATTTGCTGGGAAAGGTTTGCCATTTAGTCTCAGGCCCGATATATATTTGGCCTTGACAATGAATAAGAAGTAATTTAAATAAGACCCAAAAGAGTATTTTGGAGTAGCAAATGTGTAATCGGAGGCAAACTGTTCAATTGGAGGAATAATTATCATACTCGGGTCTGAAGGTTCCAGGCGCGAGGTTTGACTTTGGACAAATTGGGCAACAAAGATGGCTTTGTCGGACGTCACGAGACAATAGGCGTTGGATGGAATGTTTGTCTGGATGAAATCTCCAGCCTTTTTTAAAACTATAGTGTCCGTATAACCACCAGATATTTGTATTTTTGTGTTATCCTCACTCGCAAGAAACCGAAAGAAGTCACCTACTGTTCGATGGGGAATAGAAACAGTGACAAATGTCTTTCCCCAAGAAGTAACTGGCGTTAAGTGCTCCACAATATGATCACTGCTGAAACCGCGACCAATCTTTGTTTTCTTGTTACCACTGAACACAGAAATAGGTTTATCTGATGCCACATGGGTGCCACTTAAATCGCCCTTACTTACCAACTGAAATGTATCGAAACTATTCAAATTTATATGGATTTCGTCTCCTTTACGATAATAATGTCCGTCCCACCGAACAGTGTAGTCGCCAAGAGCATCGCCGAAACGTACGGTAACGGCTGTGTTATTATCGACCCCAACGATCAATAATTCGCATTGATCTGAAGGTGGGTAGTACGTCACAATGTAATACTCAGTACCTAACACGTCCACAGGTAAACCCAAAAATGCATCACAGGAGAACTTCTCCTTGTTCACACCATAAATCACTATTTCATCATTAGATCTTATCAAAACTCCTTTTGTGTCTTTTGATGAGCCAACGACCCGGATGTTATTTGGCAAGTGGACCTGTTTAACCATACCATAGGAAACATTGAATTGATGGTGTATTCCGGCTGTTTCAAATTGTGGAGCTAATATTTCCACACTAACGTTCGCCCTCCTCATTGTTGTTACAAACAGCTCAACGTCTATGTCCTGCCCAAGGTTCTCCATATATCCGATGACGAATTCCGTCCCTCTATTATCCGGGGCGTCTGCGTAAAAGTAGCAGGTAGAAATAAGAGTTAGAAGACAATTAGCAAAATATGAATGAAATCGTTCATATATCTCTTATCAATGACTTACCGTTATTCTCTTATTAATAAAAACAAAAAAAACACAAATTATTTATACATTTTGGCTACAAAAGACAAGATGTTTTTTACAATACAACATTTATGTACAATATTCTTGGTAATGATTTACAACATTTGAAAGTTTACGGTGTATACAACTGTGAAATCGATTATGTTTCGTAGATAATCTTAATCGGTGTATTCATATATAACAAATAAAAAGGGATGAAAATGAAGTTACTGTAGTATAAAATATCATATAGCTTAGGTAAATAAATTATTCTTAATATATCCAAGGGGATGCCGCACCTGCACATGAATACTGAAGTTTAATATGAATTATATTTCAGTGATCAGTACACCTCCCGAATATTGTGTATTCATCCAAAACCTGTAAATATGTACTGCTCTTTGTCCTGTATGACTGTAGCTTAAATAGACTGTAGCTTAAATAATCGTTTTTAATTATAATTTTTTGACAGGAAATCCATAACTTTGGGGAACATTCCATTGATTTTTCAGAGTTGATGGAGTCAATTTTTTTTTTCAGATGTGTATCTTTTAAATTTATCAAAAAATAGAACGCTTCTCATCTAATAGACCAAACTAAAATGAAAGAAATAACATAGTTGATAACAATATTTGATATTTTAACCAGTATAAAAAGTACACAATCTTAAGGTTTAATTGTAATACAAAAGAGATGATGAACTGCATTGTTTAATGACTAAATTATCAAACTGCGTTAATACGAAATATGTGTAAAGAAAAGCATACGTTTCTGAGTAAGAGTTAAATGCAGCGTCACTAGAACAAGATTCCAACCCTGGATTTCCAAACTCGAGACGGCCGTCCTATCTAAATGAGCTATACGATCGCCTGGCCTTGTTCCGCTACACTTACATCACTAAGACAAAAGTCACCACTAGAAAGGTTAGCAGAATAGGGGATACTAAAATTCAAATATTTGGGACAAATTTTCAATGAAATGATTTCGTCATAAATAGCTAACAACATGAAAGAATAGTGAAGATTGCTCAATTTACTGAAGATCATATTTGATACACATGAATTGTTTAGATATTTTAAAGAGAAGTTGCAGACCATCAAATGCTACTCACTTTGTTTGACGAGTTCTCCACGCATGAGCCCTATATTAAAGGAAACAATTAATATTTATGAAAATGATAGAAAACTCTAACTAATTATGTATTCCTCGTAAGTTTTGATAAATTGATGTGTTTTAGACAGTAGCAATAAATCATTGATGTGTCCTACTCATTTACAAAAAAAATAACGGATTCGTATTCAGCAACAATAAATTGTTAATATGTTTTGCCAGTTTAAATATAAAAATTATGCAGTTAGTCGGATACTAAAACTTGTGAAGTATTAAGTCATTAACAATATATTGATGCCTCAAGCCAGTAAAAATATGTTTATTATTAGTATTTAGTTATTCATTGTTGCTGTTGTATATAGTTAATAGTAAAGAACAATAAATTGATAATGAAATTAGTCAGTAACAATACAGTGATGATGTATTTAGCATGTTTTAAACTATTAATGAAGTAAATAGTAAGTAATTAGCAACAATAGATTAATGATGTATTCAGTCCGTAATAATAGATTGATGATGAATTCAGTCCGTGATAATAGATTGATGATGAATTTAGTCAGTAACAATATGTGGATGATGAATTCGGTCCGTAATAATAGATTGATGATGAATTTAGTCAGTAACAATATGTGGATGATGAATTCGGTCGGTAACAATACATGTATGATACATTAAGGTCATATGAGTGTATTGATAAACGGAAACAGGAAGTACATTCCTAGTTGAAAATCCAATGTAGGGAGACAGTATCACAATTTCCGCATATTCTAATGTTTAATATTAGACTGATGAATATTGTATGTTTATTATTGACAGAACAGTGTGTTCTCTCAATATTAAAGTATTTCAAAGCAATCCAGGCATCTCTCAGTTGTTTTTTACCAATGAGTAAAATGTGTCCATTTTTCTGTACTTCAGGAAACCGGCTACCTATTTCACTACTGTGAAGTTTTTCAAGAAAGATAACTCTTCCATTCAATTACTATGTGTATATGGTTCTATCATAAAGCATCAACTTTTAACCGTTTATAGATAATTTATTTTACACAATTTCAGCATTTATTAAATTGATATACATTAATGCAATACTAATCTAAGGCCGTATCATTTTTATTGACATTATTTTGCAAGTAATTGTGTTTTTTATTTTTATTTTCAAAATTCACTCCTTTTTACATAAATTTCCATTTAAAATCCCTGAAGTTCTGACAACCTAGATTTTTGGGGGGCAGACATTTTTCTTTACTCCAAAGCAATATAACAAAGTAAGATAATTTACAAAATTTGAAGAAAATCTACTGAGAAATGGTGACACAATCCTATTACCTTAAGTCAGTTACAATTGATGATATATTCAGAGTGAGTTTCAACAGATTGATGATGTATTTAGCAGCAAAAATAAAATTAGTAATGTATCTGGAAAACACTTAGATTAGTTGTTAGATTGTTTATGTATGATTGATTAAACAAGAATAATAGGAATGAAAGAGGAGTAGGGATACTTTGACATTAAGAATAATCAAAACAGTATTTATATTATATTAGATTAATCTTGGATAATTTACACAACAGTAAATATCTCATCTTCCGTGTCGGAGGGTGTTGCTAATGTTTTAATGCTGATATATTTAGAATGTAAACATGGAAGGATCCTTTCGGAGTATTAATTGAAATACAAACTTACTTACTTCTGACGTTAGTGTTGTAGACTCTGCATACACATTACATATTTGTTATTCGTTAAGATACTGTGGTGCATGTTAAAAAAATTAAACAGTTTTAACAAGTATCAAGAATGTTGCAAAATCTGCAACAGTATCAAGATCATAGTGCTGGAATAATAATGCATTTATGTTTGGTAATTCCGCAATAAGGACTATTCATAATATCTCAGACCACCTATCATTGTGTACTCTAAGTATATAATATATATTTTATAATATCTATCACATTTTATAAGAAATGAAGGATTCTAGTACCAATGAAGGCAGATCACTATAATATTCTATGCTAGTTGTATGTAAGTACATGGAGTAATCTCCCGTCAACTCGCTTTGAATGTAACTAAAGTTGGACTGGGCCAGCGTAATCACTTTGAACAGGTATGATCGTAGGTCAATGATTCGAATTATCGTCTGGTCTGTAGAAATGCCAGAAAATATTTTCTAATGAATGGTTAAAATCTTAGACAGTAGAAAGGAGATTTCTGACTAATATGTAGTTTTAATAGTATTTTGAATAAGGTATAAATCAAACAGTCACGTATTCTGAATAAAATGTGTCGTATTTTTTTTTAAAATGTATTAGCACAAAGCAAATTAAAGAGAATACTTACCTACCAATACGAATGTAATCAGCGTGTGTGTTAAACAGGGTTGTATTACCGTCAGGACGTCCACCGCCATGTTGACAGACAACTCATCAAGGTTTTTGACAGTATTGCGAGCCTGTTAAATTTATAACTCAAATAACATTCCAAAAGACACGTTAATTTATGTCTTGAAACATTAATATTTGTTGCTAAAATTCCACTGTAAAATGAATAAATAAAATAGAAATACACAGGTTGTTGAGTCATTGTGCAGTTTTGGCATTTGTAATGAATAGTGAAATTATTATAAACATAGAGTTTGTAGAAAATACTTACTGTGAGGTCGTACGATCCACTTGGTGTCGTTGTTCCTTGGGCTCTTTTAACTGTGGTTATTAATGGTCGTACCTTTAGGATAAGGGTTTTTAAATGGGATGTCATCTTAATGTGTGAAAAAGGTTATGAGCTAATTTATAAACAAACAATACGTTACCTACGCAATAACTACGAGTTTGCATGATACGCGCTATATCTACCGATGATGTATCTTATTGCCGTAGGGGCTGTACTTTCTTATGACCATATGATTAAGCACTGCACACATGTGTCTTTCATATTTACGTATCATGTGAGAGCACCACGTATATCGCTTTCTAAAACAATTAGCATGAAGCTCTTTTCTTCGTCGTCAATCTACAACAGGCATATTCATTCCTGCAAATAGTTAAAAAGTCAGGCAGACAGTTCGTAATGGTTGTGTGTATATTATATAACGTACGTAACATATGCTGTAATAAAGGTAATGTGGTCAGCATATCACGAATGACTAGGAACACACCAGCGCCTTTAAATGACATATATATGTGTATTGCTTTCGTTAGCCGTGGCATTTCTTTCATATATGTATTTTGTTTCACATTTTTAACGAAGACCTTGATATTTTAGATTTGCATTGGAATATCATAAATGATATCAAAAGCAGCTGCATATTTATCTATTACACTTCATGTTTAATTTTATCTGGAATTATCAGTTTTCTGTAGGAAAGTAGATTAATTGTTTGCCATATCTCTCAATTCAATTTTATTTGAGACTAAAATATCAAGTTAAGTGAGTCAAATTGGGTATAGATCCTGTTTGGGAAAATGTCGATCAAGTAAAAACACTCACAATCTGGCGATTTTATTTTCTGTTTAAGTAACATCAAAGTAGACTCTATGATGTTAACTGCAGGACTAAAACACTTGTCCGTAAACCAGATTTGCGCATGTCAACGTGATTTACATCACAATATGCTTTTACATTGATGTGATGGCATTTCCGTGAGCATACGTATTTAGGACGTCTGGTAGTTGTAATACCAATTGTGCCCTCATAAACAGTGCGCTTCCTCGTCTTCTTGCATTCTTGAGCATAACGAGGCAGGATTCATTTGGAAGCAAACTTTAATTGGTATTTAGTGCACTTTCTAGTGCATACGAAGTGACAAAGGTAGTGAACTTTAATGTAATCAAAACATTGTATTGAAGTCCAGAGCATAGTCTTGTTAATTCTTATGCACAGGCTTGTTATCCCTAGTTCACAAGCTTTTTAACTCAAGTGCTCTACGATATGAACTCAAGCGCACTATAGTCTTTAACCTCAGTACAATAGTTTGAAGTACATATATGGTTGAATACCAACCTGAATACATTACATCAATTTGCTGATAATAAGGATGTTTTGCAATAACCTTTTAGAAAACCATGATAAAGAAAACTTTATTTTCGTTAAATTGTTAAATTGTTTTTCCTATTAAAGTAAACAATAAACTGCTTTTTATGAAAATGTAATGTATTTGTTTGTGACAGTAAGTCTTTTATTCGCGTACACTTTCAGCGTGTGGTAATTTAAGGAGTCAAGAACCATTCAGGGAATTTTGGTCTTGGTTTTAACTTGTATGGTTAAGTGAAAATAATCGTTGATCTCTTTCAGCTGACTAATTAGTATCACTAAACCAGTTACAAAATAGACGGTTTCAGACACTGGGATTAACCTGCTATGTCAAATAATTGGAAAACGAACAAAACGTTACAGGCACAATTTACATAGGTTGGGTCAAGTTGTGTTTTGGTAGCTGGCAACTGTCATCAAAGATTTAAGAACAAATATATACCAATCGGATGTTAAATTCGTATACGTTGTAACTTATCTCCATGCAGCATTTCCGGGTGTTTTTTTTCATTCTGTAAAATTGATCAATCGATCTTAGAAAATATCCCACAAATGTGTGCGTCTATTCTCACAAAGGGGAGATGGATTTGTTAAATTGCGAAAATAGACTGATCACAATGTACGTACGATATGCGCGAGGTATGTTCAGGCTTATAGCGATCAAACAACTGTATTTTGTATAACAAATTATAATTATCAATAAATGAACATTAATGAATATGTCTAAATCAAAGAATATCATAATCTTAAAAACCGATTAGCCATGTATATATATATATTTATATGGTATAATGCTTTATCAAAATATCGTCATTTAAAAGAATATTGACGATATATATACTTGAAAATATCACTTAAGGACGAAATTAGATTTGTGAATAAGATTATAATTAAAGGATACTGCTTTGATACTTTTTTGTAAATGCAAAATTATGTTCTTTGTAATATCTTGAATATGTTTAAAGCAGGGAGACAGAGAGAAATTCACGAAATGTTTCAACCAATAAAAACCAGATATATTATAATAAGGATAAATGTGCACCGCAGATAACCCCAGTGCAGAAGTCTGTGAACTCTGGTGCATGAGAAAAATAGAATATTCCCAGTAATCTCCAGTGTTAACAAAACGTCATGGCGCCTTTTTTTTCACCATTTAGATTTCGACCACTGTTGTGAACCAAGAACAGCATATCTGTGTGCTTTCAACGTGTTCCAAGTTCGGCAAGTTTTCCCGGTCAATGTTTGTGACATGGTCTGAGCCCTCCACTTTCATCTGACATTCCCTCGGCGCTTCAGAAAGTTAACAACTGATCACAATTTTACAGAAAAAAAAAGTATTTAGATATTTATTCAGTGATAAGTGATCAAAGGAAGACACTTGTTTATAACAGCTACGGTGATATGTAATTAAGCATTGAACTGTGCCGATATGGCATTTATAGTTTATATGAATGATACATTACGATTTGCTTGCCTGTAAAGTTATGTCGTTCATATCGACTATAAAGATCATACCAACACATTTAATGTTTATATTAACCGTTTGTGGAGTATCGTAATATCATATATATTATGGTTATAAAAAGTCTACATTCGTGGTTATATCAAGTATGAATCTTCAATTAATGCAACTGCCAGTGGTATCGTACGTTACATCGTTAACGTCAATATAATAACTTTTGAAATTGGTACGTTATATAGTGGCTATGCAACTCAGTGATGAATATATTATAAATGTTACACTCTGAAATTATCTACAGCACGATCTATCCAATACTGGTTTTACCTGTAAACCGTTCGTAGGATTACCTGTGCGTCGTGCTTTACATACACACGTGTATTGACCATCCTGGACCTTACACTCAGCGTTAGTACGACATGGGTCCCTCGTTTCCTAGACAACAATCTTCATATCGTTACCTACCACTGCACACTGTACGACAAAACAGTCAATGAAGACAAATTCCACACCATCCTAGAACAAAAACAATGTTCTCTAATTTTTCAACGAATGTTATAATTTTATTTCGTATATACAAGACATCATACCATGATAAACTAAGCCGTTCTACGTCACCTATCACCTTCTATACAGAGAACACCTCCTATTTATCAACAATGATGTATTTTGTCTCTGGTTTGATATAAGATTCAGAATTGATTTCCTTTTAACAATTAAAATCACTGCAATAATGAATAAAGATAAAATGAGTACTTCAGTTCAAGACAATTGAGTGTCGTAAATTTAATGCCGTTACAATCGACTGTTTTGTGTCACGACTTTTTAAATTGTTTGACCGATAAGTTTTGTAGCTATAATTCATTTATGCAAATATGAACAGTAATACAACTCAAAGTGGCAATAGATTGTTAATACTTACCACCATTGAAATGATGCATGATACATTAATGTGAAATGTATCTCATTACATGGAAAGTTTTCTAATTAAAACAAAAACCTAGCTGTTAATGGCTTCAAAGTATGGTCATTTGGAACCGGATAATTGATTGAAAAAACAGTTGAAAGTACACAACAATACATGCATAGTCGAGCTTAACCCTTTCGAACTTACTTAATCAAATTTTACACTTTTCATTGGTTTTTAACCATGTATTTACGAACGATATGCCATGCGTTTACATGAACAATTTTCCAAGAGACCATGTACGTGCAACACTATTTAAAAACAATCCTTATTGCAAATGTAACCAAACAGACCGTGGGACTTCCCTGATTAGGGGTACAGGCGTTTATTTTGTTTTTGTTGTGCTGAAGTTTCGATGTGAGAATCCTGACCTACTGCAAGCAGACACTAGAGAATACTGCTGTGGTTATCCGTATGCACAGTAACTTTCCCTTAATTTCGTATTGTATAAATCAGAGCACAACGGATATTGGACACTTCTGTTGGCCAGGTAGTTTCAATGATTTATTTAACACTCAGAACACTGTTTTTATTTTTTGTTATTTTTTTTCTAAAATAACGAACTGTGATTTTAGATTGAAATTTTTAAAGTCATTTTCAGACAGGGAATGTTATTTTCTAATCAGTGTAACAATAGTTTGCAGTTGCATGGGGATCCTTATACATATCTACTAAACTCCTGTCAAATTTGCATTCAAACTTTAAGGCCAAACTTAAAGTAAAGAATACTTGAATTTGTGTTTGTATGTCATTTTAGTGTTTATTTCATGTGCCTTCGAGCGATGTCAATATACTGATGCTTTTAATTGGTTTAAAAGTTCGTTGTTTATAGATTCCCATCTGTCAAATTAGAAATCTAATAATTGTTCATTTTCACCAGCCATACAAAGGCCGATTCTTTTGTTATAACCACGTATCATATATTGACGATAAAGCAACAAATTACAAGTAATATATAATCCTCCAAAAATATGTTCAGGTTAAACAGGCAAAACATGATAACTGCATGAATTGTCAGAAATTATCAAAAGTGACAAGTATTTGCGCGCGCGAAAGAACAGCCTAATTTAAATGATTTTAATATGTTTGTCATCTTGCATAATAAAGGCTTATGACCACTTTTTCAGCATTACCATGTGTAGGATTCAGTACAAATTGAACACAATGACTCCAGCGAAAGCATTATGATATTATTTGTCACATGTTATACTCACAGCATTGTTTTTGTTAAATACAGATGTTTGATTGAATTATCTTGATTTTTAAAGCCAGTTTGTAAATACACCTGAATGTGATTGTTTTGAAAACGAGACACAATCAATATTGTGTAAAAAACGAAGTTTCCTCCCCACTAATGGGTCCATCATCTTTCCTAACAAATCCCTTGTCACAAGCACAGCCTGCTGCCATAGGTTTCTTAAAACTGTTGGGGAATTAGGATCCTGACATGAAGCCGGGCAAGCAGTCACCTTTTTGACGTAGTGGGCGTTGGCTCCAGATACGATTTCTAGAACAGGTATCCCGATATGAATGTCCATGTCAAAAATGCTATCTTGGGAGTAAATATGTTCATAAAACAGATACGTTAATATGTCTTATCATGTATAATGTTATAACTTATACACGTTCGGCATAATGACAATCTAGTATGCTGATTTTTTTCTTTTTCAAATCTCATTTGTTGGACGTTTATTACAGATTTTATGTTTAAAACGATTCATTATCCTATTTTTTTCTCTTCTGTGCACGAGTGAACATATCCGATATATAATAGTCAACTGGAAACCTAAGAATATGAGTAATGTCCAGGTATTTCAGTACATGTCGCAGTATGAGGGTAACTTTTAAGGGAACAATGTCCCAAACACAAACTGAAAGTCCAAAACCGCGTGGAGCTTCGCAGCAGATTTTTTTTTAATGAATTGATGCTGAGGAGACGCGAACAAACTCTCTTAGAGATGCGTTTATCGCTTGTTGGTCATGCTAGGTCCCCTGACCATCGGGCATGATTACCTCACTAACTGATCACCTTAGTCGCGCTATGCTGATTGGTCAAGCCTGACCATATGATATACCCCCCTGTAAAGAGAGCCTGGTCATCAAAATAATATGTGATACTCATGAATAACAGATCGTTACCAGCTGGGTGTTGTTTTATTAATGGGATATCCATTTTGAATAAACAAGAGTCAACTTCAATGATTTGCATAACACAAGTTTATAATGACTGACCCAAGTGAACCGATTATGAGTACAGTTATCATCTTATACAATATATCTATTTTTGTGAAATACATTTAATTCATCTAATAATATGTTGATCATAATTCTACACATGAACGATTTCCGTATTTCTTCTTTGGTGAAATATACAAAGCATCAAGGTTGTTAAAAAGTTTGTCATGAATAAGAAAGGTTACATTAAAATTCTATCATGGTACGGGCGTGATACGAACCAGTTCGATGGTAGCGATTTTTTACTCAATTTTCAAATCATTAGTTTTGTTGATTTTTGTTGTTCTTGTTGTTGTTTGCATTTGAGGTATTCAATAAACAATGCTGCTGCACTGTACATTTTATAGTAAGTCAATCGAAGTGTGTGTTTTCACGCTTTACAGCAAATTTTGCAAACATTTCTTCTGACACAATGGGTCAATTATACAATGGTTTCTCCTCATACAATGTAAGTAATCAATAAATAAATATGTGCTGCAACTACTTCAAACCATCACCTAAAGCAAAAGACAAATGGTCGTATACATATACATATTTCATCACTCTCTACCCCATGTTATTTCTTTGTTAACACTTTTACCTTATACAGCGTAGCATAATTGATTCCCTATCAATAGATAAATAAATTTTATTATTTTACAACAATTATGAAACGAGTTATTCAACTTAAATTAAGCAATCTTGTCTGCCCGGAAGTTAGGGCGCAGGTGGTCTTTGTGTGGGAGGAAACCGTAGAACCCGGAGAAAATCCATGTGGTTGGGCAGGTGACCCCATACCTTTTCACGTCAGATCGGGGAATCGAACCCCGGCCGCCTTGGTGAAAGGCAAGTGCGCTATCCACTGCACCACCCGATCACCAAGATTACCTATCAAACGAATTTTGTTTTCTATTTTCTCTAAATAACAGGATTTTTAGGAATTTATGTTGTTGAAAAGTTTCAACAAATAACAAAACGCATGACCAGTAGCGCAGAAATCAAGCTCCCTGTTTTATAATAAAGAGGTGCTTGGTTCACATCCCAATAGAGTAGATACCCTTATGAACGAGAAATGTATTATGATTTCATTTCTATCGTATGTAATTTTTCCTACATCAAAGGGGCAAGCAACTCAAAGTCATATTTATACTCATTGGAACTCTTCTTCAATAGAGATCAAATACAGACGGAGCGTAAGAACTCTTTAGTTTGAATTTTATTATTAATGCTATTGAATAGAGGTTTTTTGAATATGTAAAATATGTTTTAATTATGAAATTGAGGATTGGGCCTCCTATTATTACTCGTCCGTATAAGTTTGTGGGTCAACGTCACAAGAATGTCATTATTTGCCTGCCATGTAAAATCCGTTAATTATTTTATGCATGGGAATTTGTAAGACAATAAATATAATTTCAACTTTACGAAAAAACCTTTCTTGATTTCCTCAATATTTCCATTTATAAAATAATCTATTAGGACTGGAGATGTACGTTCGTTTCATCAATAGATAATGAAGTTGAGGTCCAATAAAACACACTAGGATAGCTGACAAATAATAAAAAAAATCAAGTTTGTTAGCAATATACACCGACCAGCAATATAGATGTAAGACCACACACTGGTGTTTTTCTAACGAATCAGAAAGCACGAGTTTATTGCGCGGACCAATATATATTCACGAGTGCGCGGAGCACACGAGTTAATATATACGTCCGCGCAATAAACTCATGTGTGTGGTCTTGCTTTTATCACATACCTTCCGTATTTGGCAGAGGTCGATACAAAGATTTTATAAACGTTGATATTTTTTGCAAATACCGGGAACTTTTCAGTTCGCCATGACAGGGGGATTCCATAAAAAGTAGTTCCGGCTAGTAGGTAAAATACAACATTTCGTATTGCACATGTGCAATACAGAACGTTGTATTTCATGGTCTGAAAATTGCTTGTATTACTATAACAAGATTCAACAGGTATGTGATAAAAATGCTTATTATATGACCACGACACCATTTGTGTGTGTAAAACAGAAATTACTTTACATTTTCCTCTTACATATCCAAAGGCGTCAATGTCAATATTCATATTTTGCTCTAATATCATCGTTTGTGAGTTCGAAGTACGTATTTGATTACACATAGATGTTCTGTTGTCTATTTGTGAAACTGGAATTAATGCTTAATTCAATAATTCCACTGTCCTAAAGTCTGTTTGTGAAGTTTGTTTTGGAACAGCAATGTCGATGTAATCTCAATCAGATATACGTGACATCACAGTTGAAGTAACATGACTACATGTATTGCACTCTCTAAATATTGCAATGAAATATATAGAGGTTACACAACGAGTGGTTGTTGAATATGGTATTTATTTCACTCGAGTTAGTTAATTTTCAAAAGTTACAAAAGACTCGAGCTTTAGCAACAACTTCATGAAAAAATATAATAGATGAACGACTTTAAATATTGAGAGTAGCTGTATTTCATTGATTTATATAAATTAACCACGGACTATATGCGCGTAAGCATATCGTACGAAGTCTGCCTCCCGCCAAGTGACGAACTTATCGCTGTGAATGTCCAAAACCATAGGCCTACGTTTCTTCTTGACGGTTCTTTGGTTGACGTTTATAGTGAAAGTTCAGCCATAGTCAGGCCGTCCAAATAGCGATAACGGGACGTTGGGAGAACGAAATATTTTCCGACACTGTGGCAGATCTTTATTTGTTTTGGTTTCACGACCTGGACACGCGACGGTCGAAACGATACCGATCGTCTGTAGCAATTTTGCCTGAACCTAGCGATCAAATCTTTAAGTATCATCTTCTTTTAATATTGCCTTAATAACCCCCTTTTCCGGAAATCCTCATAAAGTCACCTACATTTGTCGGATGTTGATAGCAGACGACGTAAACAAAACAGCATGTGGCAAAAAGCAAGTGGAAAAAGTCATCCCGGTCAAAGTTCATCTTCTCGTCCAATCAAAACTCTTGCAGGTCATATACCACGTGTGGTATATAACTCATATTTATCTAACAGTCTGCGTGTTTATATAATGATCTGAGAGTGGAATAACACAGCGTATTGTGGTAGAAAATACTATTTCATGGGATACCCCCCTTTTTAACTTTCATTTTTTATTTTTTTTTATTTTTCCCCTTTGAACGGGAGGTCGAATGAAACATGATTCCATCAATGTTAAATATTAGTAAAGTGGTCAAGAATGGATGTATGTTATAAACGACTAGGGGAAATATGATGGAACAAAACAATCACAGTTAACAGTCTTTAGCACTAAATTGTGTATACATTTACAAAATTTTCGTTGGTATTATGATTAACATAAACTACCTTCTATACTTTAAAAATTGAACTTTCTTTATAAATGGAATGAGATAAGATAACAATAAGGTTATTTAAAACCTATTTTTTTTTTTAAAAAAACACGTTAATATCGGTTGCTTGATGGTGGAATACCGGTTTAGGGGTGTCAAGATGATTGGAATTCCTCTTTAGTGGGGTCTGGATGGTTGGTAAACCGGTTTATTGGTTTCTGGTTGGTTGGAATTCCTCTTTCGTGGGGTCTGGGTTTGGTAAACCAGTTTAGTGGTTTCTGGTTGGTTGGAATTCCTCTTAAGTGGGGTCTGGATGATTGGAAATTCGGTTTAGTGGTTTCTAGTTGGTTGGAATTCCTCTTTTGTGGGGTCTGGATTATTGGTAAACCGGTTTAGTGGTTTGATGTTGGGAATACCACTTCAATGGTGCCATGATGTTTTAAATACCAGTTAAGGGGTATATCATTATACAACAATTATCATACAGGTTTTCCGAATTATTTTAATCACACTTATTTGCATAGACGAAAGTGCGAGATAGTCTGAATGTGGACGGAACCGGAATTCCTGAAGAAAATTCCACGTTGATGAACATGTGTTCCCATTATGCGCTCTCTACATAGTGTATGAAAATATTATTTTCAAGGAACGCTTTTTTAAATTTGCTCACGAATTCTTTAATATATTTTGGTTCATTACAAATAAAAATCAGGAAATAAGCAGTCCGTTCCTGTCGCCGAATAACAACTTGTCGTGTTCTCAACAACTGAAAATAAAAACAAATTAGCATGAAATATATTGTTTAGGAATGAAAACAACAAAATTATTCTAACTTCTTAATTGAGTTTGGTGTAATACAGATGTAATTCATAATGAATTATCAAATGCAGGTTTTAACTCTTTACATTTTATATTAAACATACAAACACAGGTAGATTTGACACCATCACGATATGTTTTTGGATATTTTACACACAAACAACATGAAATTATCATCGAGTTTTTGTCATTAAATAGATAGTGATCTTTTACTTCCTAATAATGTTTTGATTTTTAGAAATATTATTTTTTGTTACGTTGAATACACTTCATACCTTTACATTGATGAGTATTCAAATATTCATTCAGTCATGCTATTTTTATTGATTTTATCGTAACAATGAATTTGTATGTTCAAATTTAAATGTAGAAGTTAATTGGTTGCCTCTAAGGAAACTATCATTCATCATAGCGATAAAACACAAAGTTTTATTTCAAAGTGTTAAACATAATATATATTCCCAATGTAAGAGAAACTAGTTGCTTGTACTGTCTGAACTATGGAGTATTGGGAGACAGAGTTTCTATTCCTGTTATCGGATCAATTGCATCAGTTCTCGAATGATCTTAATATTTAAATCACTTCCTGTACAAGTCATTTACTTGTTCGTAACTATTCAAATATCTTTACAAAAGGATGGAATGAAAATCCAAGAAAGAGAGAGAGAGAGAAAAGAAAGATATCATTGTTATTGTAGTATATATTCAAACCAGACTAGATGAACACCATAGTCGGTGTACAATTAGAAACAATAAAGCACATAATCTACTTACTAGAGAATATCACAATATTCCCATTTTGTTTTGGATTTTGGGTCGTCAACAAAGCACCAGGGTCGTTTACGGGCGACAGGATTAGGGTTTCTGCAGTAATTTGCCTGTCGTGACAGCTTTTTGTAAAACTTGTTGGCCTGTGGGTATTGCGAGGACCAGGACTGACACAGACGTCCGGAAGCTGTGATGCCCCATGTGCCCTTATATTCAGTGCCCTTCCTCGTCTTCTTGCATTCTTGAGCATAACGAGATAGAATTCAGACAAAATCCAAACAAAATATAATCAATACACAGTGTTTTTTTTTACAAAACTTTTGAAAACTTTGCAAAGTAATTGTCATTAGATATTTCGTTTCACATGTAACATATCATTTTCCATGTACATGAATATAAGATATTTTTGAACAAGTCTATGACAATAAATACATTAAAGAGCATAGAATACCATGTAGTAAACTTCATATAGTGTTTCAACTGAACCAGATTGTACAGGTATATCATAACAATATCTTAACGTTGGATAACATTATACAATACGCACAAAATATGAAGAATATTTTGTTTTCTTAAATAACTGGTCTCCATTAAGGGATAAATTAGAACGAATTATGTGATATACATTTATCACTCTTACCTGTATTAGGAGTTGGTATCGGCTTATACGAATTTCTTTCTACAAAATAAACAAATTTCTTCAGTAGTTTATTGTTATGAAAGTAAGTATGAAAATATCTGTTTAAAGTGTTTCTAGCAAATGCTTGCATTTCAAGTCGAATCAAATATTAATCCGTTATTAATGTTCATCACCGTAATGTTCCTTACTTGACAAGAAACCAAATCACAATATTACTCAAAGTGACGAAATACAAATTATTGCAATATTGAATATAAATTTATTATTAGGACGTCAGTAAAAAACAATACTCAACCTGGCATATAGCATATTTTAAAGGTGCCTCCACA
This sequence comes from Mizuhopecten yessoensis, assembly GCF_002113885.1. Taxonomy (NCBI): domain Eukaryota; kingdom Metazoa; phylum Mollusca; class Bivalvia; order Pectinida; family Pectinidae; genus Mizuhopecten; species Mizuhopecten yessoensis. The sequence goes on from NW_018405944.1 coordinate 419,381, forward strand.
TCCGCCATTGACCCAAACTTCGTCCTTTTCTCTTCCATAGGTGAGGCCGAACACACATTTCGGGTCGTCCACCTGATCGATCCAAGTGACACGCCGCACTCCCTCTTTCTTACATCGTTTGGAATTACCATTTTGACTCGAACAAGACACTGTAGTTGTTGCAATGCATCCAGGCTTTTTCCCATCTTAAGAATCAAGGCATTCATTTTTAATGATTTTTCTGTAAGAACTCCAGTGATTTTATTTATAATCAGGCGGAATGAAATCGGCTTTGAGAATTTTTTATTATTTTTCAACACTTTCATGTTTAATTACAAAATTCATGAATACAAAAGGCAGAAAATATATCTATGCATATAAATAAACTAAATAAGATCAAACGACCGACTAAAAACCTAGCTGCTGTTACCCTTCACATGGCTCTTTGGGTTTTCTACCTGAAGATCCATGTGAAGAGTGAAAGAAGCTAGTACTTTGGTCGGTCCTTAGATCTTATTTTATCTATATTTACTTACTTCACATGGACATTTAATCGTTTCATATTATACAAATATATATATTTGTTTGACTTTGCTGTGAAAGACGAACATCATACTCACACAGGTGATTGCACCTAAAACATTTGATACAGTATGTTCAAAATTAATTACCCTGCGCCATACAGTTCTTCCATCCTACTAGAATTCATTGGTCATGCTAGGGGCCAAAAAGTTGGAAATCCGAATTACCAAAACTACCGTTAAAACAGAAGGGCAGATGCGTAAAACCAGTGCGTAAAAGACTCGTCGTTTATGCTAGAGGCAAATATGTAAAATGTGTAATGTCGTCATATCGTTTCTTATTTGCCATAATGTAACATCAATTAGTTTATATGAAGGATTTAGTTTAAATTATTTATAAGGTTACAATAGCATATACAATACTAAAATGACCATATTTAGTATAAAAAAATAACGATTAACACACTACTCTTGGTCAAATTCCACAACTGGTGTTTTTTTGCAGTTTTGTTTTTGTTTTCTTCTCCGTGTGGTCAAATTTATACGCTAGCATATTCGTTAAACCACCTGTATGAACCGGCTCAGCATGTTGTTTTTAAGAGATTAAGTCTAAACAGCCAATCAACAATATAAACTTTAACCAAGGAATTACAATTAATGCACAAAATCATTTTCAACTCAAACATATCCTCTAAGCAGGGGATAGTAAGAAGATTTCCGATTCATCAGCAGAGCGTATACGAATCATAAACTAAGCTGTATCTATTTTACAACAATTTTATAACAAATTCATCTTCTCCTTTTTACCACTCGTTTTGATCCAGATAGAAACGCTTAAGCAAAAGGGTTCTCCATGCAAAAGCAAACACATATACCTAGAGAAAACCCACGCGGTAAGGCATTTATCCCCGTTTTTTTCATGTTCAATTAGGAAACCGAATCCCAGTTGTCTTGCTTAAAGTCGACTACGATATTTCCTGCACTACTCGACCACCCCACTTCGACTTCAATGATCATGTTGTGGAATGAAGAAACGTACTTATTTTGCAATATTGCTTAATCAAAGGAGTGGAAAAGTAGGCGGCATATAAATGATACAGTGTGCGATTCATGAACCTAAAGCAATGACCATATATATATATACAGTAGCCCCGCTAACTTGAATTCGTTAGGTCCTGATCAATACATGGTCTTCGAAGGATCCGAGGTTCGACCGACAGTGCAAATATCGCGGATAGTAAATGAAATAAGTAAAACAAAACAGCTTAATAAATATGAGAACACTCAGTAAGATATGAAATAGTTGAACAATGAAAGCATGTAGCCTATTAGGAAAGTATAACGTACTTGTCGTTTTGACATAGTCCGCCATACTGTAATTGACTAGGTTAATTTTACAAAATATCAAAACGAGAGGAACTCCTCACTCATTTTAAAATAGAGAAAATCTTGAATCCTTGTTATCATAATGTTGATTGATCGAAGTTAACAATCACGACGCATTCAAGTTTGAATATCTTAAAAGATGGTCGAGAATCCGTTGTGTGGTTTCCGTTTAATATTGCCATGCCGAAATATAGTTTTGCACACCCAGTGAATTAACACTTCCGCCAAATCATCGATGTCAAAGCATCGTCTGGAAATAACAAATATTATTATTTATTACGTAAAAAATACGCACACAAAATGATGATGCAGCTATTTAATGATACTGTTATTAATCCTCTAACTATCAGATGTCCGGCCGACACCTGTATAAGCACAATAAGCGTGGTCGATGGCACGCGGCGATACACGCGGGCTGATTTTGATGGTAAGTCACAATACGAACACAAGGAAAGATCAGAATCTAAATTGCCTGTCAGTATCAACGATGTACCTGTTCGACGAATGGATAGGTAAAACACTCAGGTTTTGAGTTATCGGGAATAAACATAAAAGTTCGAGGAATACGGGGTATTCGAGCAATGGCTGTCCGAGTAATCCAAAATTTATTTACAAAGAATATAAAAGACCACGGTTGGGACCAAGCAAACTATGCGAGGAATAGGGGGTATTCGAGCTATGCGAGTTCGAGTTAGTGGGGTTTCACTGTAGTATATAGTACCGTAAATATACATTTACGACGACGATTATGACTTAAAATAACTGCACGCATGTCCAATTGCACGGCAATTTATAAGACGAGTCGATCCTGACAAAGTTTCCATTTTATACAATTTTGCTGACATCATATTTCTGTCGACGGTTGACACTCAGGACATTCTAATTGTCTTTCGCTAAAATACGAGGCATTCACATAGACCTCATCACGCAGTAAAACCTTAAAGTTCAATGTTAATAATTCAATGTAAGAAGATATACTTAAAACACACTGGAACTTCTTACTAAAGGTAGTAACAACTGTTAATGGAAAAGTTTATACATGATACACATAGATTATCAAAACATAGATGAGATGTGTCAATATTTATATCATATATACTTACCACACATAGGTATGTCACAATATTCCCAGTCATTTCCAGTTTTAACGAAACACCATGGCGCCTTTTGTTCACTATTTGGATTTCGACAACCGTTGTGCGCACCAAGAATCGCATATCTGCGTGCTTTCATAGTGTTCCAAGTTCGGCAAGTTTTCCCAGTTACTGTTTGTGATACCTCTCCTTGATAGTCCGCGCCCTCCAATTTCTTCCGACATTCCCTCGGCGCTTCAGTAAAAAAATCAAACAATAAAAAACTCCAGAAAACAAAGTTGACCTATTTAATTACTGATTACTACCAAGATAACATGCTTGTTCATTATAACTACGGTGGTATGTAATTAATCAACGACTGTGTTAATATGACATTTACATATTTATGAATGACACATGATGATTTGTGTGCCTGCAAAGCTGTGTCATTCATTTCGATTGTAATGAAATATCAACACAGTGACACAGTGTAATGTTGAAAATTCAAAATGTTGCAAGTATTGTAAGATCAGAGAAAGAGATATGTGCTAATTAAAATGTTGCATTCGTCAATATTTTGTGTAAGATTGCTCGAAGAATAGAGCAGCCAATTTAATATTACTTAACCGTCATACTTTGAAATTGTTTACAACATGACCTATCCTATACTGAACATCGTTGTCTTACCTGTACACGCCTTCAGAGGATCTCCTGTGTGTCGTGCCTTACATACACACGTGTATTGACCACCCTCAAGTTTACACTCAGCGTTAGTACCACATGGTTCCCTCGTTTCCTTGACAACAATCTTCATCTCGTTACCTACTGCTGTACATTGTCTAACTACCGAACAATCGCTTGAAATAAACTCTGCACCATCCTTGAATAAAAAACAAATTATCCATTTCTTGAAAGAATTGTAAAACATTATTTTGTAATTGCAGGACAGTATAACATGGAAAATGCACTCATTCTACGTCAAATCAAAAACTTCGTACAGAGGACACTTCCTCCTTATCGACAATATAACTGGTTTGAATAATTTAAGTTATTGGAATTATTTTAGTAAAAGGATTTCTTTACTTCAGAACATTTGAAGTTTGATAATTTAATGCCGTTACATTCTATGTTGTGTCACATTTTTTAAACCGTGTAATCAACATTTGTGGTATAGCGGTTAAGTGGTAATGGATTGTTAGCCCACAACACTACATATATTGCCAACAATTAACCGTTTCTGATTCACTAAATCAAATTGTACCATGTCTGCGATGTAACGACATTTTTTACTGGTGAATAACCATGTACTATTTGACGATAGGCCATGTGCGTGTATGTTTTTTAACAGACAATGCACGTGCGACGCTCTTCCGAAAACCCTCTAATGTATTGCAAATGTAACGAGCTAACCGAGGGCGTTCACGAATTGTTTTATTTCGAATTTATATATATTATATGTAGCGTAAAATTGTGAGGTGCAGGATTAGAATCCTGGTCAAGACCCGCTGATTCATTTTTTACACTCAAAATACTGTTGTTGACTTAAAATAGTTTTCTTACTAAAAGATAGATATATGAAAGCTACTGATATGCTGGACATATTAATTTCCAAAGAATAGTTGCAGTTTTTGGCAGTGGTGGGGGATCCTTTACCTCTAAATCTATTACATATTGACAAGCTCATCAAGAAACTGTTCCGCCGAACTTTCCCTGGGGGTGACTTGAAATAGTGTTTTTGGTTGTCTTTAAAGTTTTGATTTCATTGGCTGACGAGCTATATCACTATACAGACGCTTTTGATGGATTGGAATGGTCATTGTTTAGAGTTTATCATCTGTCAAATTGAGCATACAATGGCGACTGAAAATAAAGCTTGTTTGGATTTCAAACCCGAAATTGGAGATAAGGTCTTTTATCAAATCACTACGTACAAAGTTGTTCACTCTCACCACCCGTACAAAAACTTTGATCATAATCAACAAACTATGAGTCTTATATAATCCTCCCAACAGATTTAACAGACAAAACAGAACAATAGCCCACAGTATCTCGCATATAACGTGCAAAAAATAACATGAGATAACAATGAGGCCAGTGAAGTCATTATTCGTTCAATGGATATCCTCAGCTTTATATAAAAATAACAATAATAATAATAAGATACAATATTTGATATAGCGCCCTCTCTAGCTAGCATAAGCCACTCTAAAGCGCTTTCAATACATAGATATACAATTAACATATACATTAAACAGTACAATTTTTGAGGAATTCGCAGGAGCTTCCCTATCAGGCGCGAACTACTAGTCCTATGCCACCTGGCTAATGCCCCCCTACGTGTGCTGGATATATAATGTGTTCTGGTTATATTGGGACCGTGCTTCTAACGGTATCATGTATAGTGCCACCTCACTTGAATGCTACAACACAGATACCGCAACATCCACCCCAGATCAATTAATACTCCAACTGGGTTATTGGAGTTCTGTGGGCAGGAGAACACCACTCTCTCTCTGAATATTCCATGCGTACGACTTCGGGGATCGTGGAAAGCCGGAATGTTAACCACTCGACCACTCCGCCCAAACTAAACCGAATAGAATCGTTTAGTTGACTGCTGTCGGCTTTTAAAGCTAGTTTGTACTCCCGAACATCTCATCGCTATAGTTTATTTGATCGTTTTTAACGTTAAACACAAACAACAGTATGCTCAGAATGAAGTTACCGACCTGATATTGAGTTCCATCATCATCTTTACATCCACATTCCTGAACACGTATACATTGTCCATCATTCCTCACAAATCCCTTGTCACAGGCACAGCCTTCTGCCATGGGTTTCTGACAACTGCTGGGGGCTGTAGGATCCTGACATGAGGCCGGACAGGCAGTCACCTTTTTGACGTAGTGGGCATTGGTTCCACAGGTAATTTCTGAAACAGGTATATCGATATGGCAGACCATGTGAAATATTCTATTCGAGAAAAGATTTGTCAAAGTTCATAAAATAGATACGTTAATGTGGCTTTACATGTATACTGTTATATATCATAAAAGTTCTGGTTATTCATATATATTGTTATATCTTATACAAGTTCTGGTTATTCATATATAATGTTATAACTTATACAAGTTCTGGTTATTCATATATAATGTTATATCTTATACCAGTTCTAGTTATTCATATATACTTTTATATCTTATACAAGTTCTGGTTATTCATATATAATCTTATATCTTATACCAGTTCTGGTTATTTATACATAATGTTATATCTTATACAAGTTCTAGTTATTCATATATAATGTTATATCTTATACCAGTTCTAGTTATTCATATATACTTTTATATCTTATACAAGTTCTGGTTATTCATATATACTTTTATATCTTATACAAGTTCTGGTTATTCACAATTAATGTTATATCATATACAAGTTCTGGTTATTCATAATTAATGTTATATCTTATACTAGTTCTGGTTATTCATAAACAATGTTATATCTTATACAAGTTCTGGTTATTCATAATTGATGTTATATCATATACAAGTTCTGGTTATTCATATATAATCTTATATCTTATACCAGTTCTGGTTATTTATACATAATGTTATATCTTATACAAGTTCTGGTTATGCATATATACTGTGATATCTTATACCAGTTCTGGTTATTCATATATAATGTTATAACTTATACAAGTTCTGGTTATTCATATATACTTTTATATCTTATACAAGTTCTGGTTATTCACAATTAATGTTATATCATATACAAGTTCTGGTTATTCATAATTAATGTCATATCATATACAAGTTCTGGTTATTCATAATTAATGTTATATCATATACAAGTTCTGGTTATTCATATATAATGTTATAACTTATACAAGTTCTGGTTATTCATATATAATCTTATATCTTATACCAGTTCTGGTTATTTATACATAATGTTATATCTTATACAAGTTCTAGTTATTCATATATAATGTTATATCTTATATAAGTTCTGGTTATTCATATATACTTTTATATCTTATACAAGTTCTGGTTATTCATAATTGATGTTATATCATATACAAGTTCTGGTTATTCATAATTAATGTTATATCTTATACTAGTTCTGGTTATTCATCTATAATGTTATATCTTATACAAGTTCTGGTTATGCATATATACTGTGATATCTTATACCAGTTCTGGTTATTCATATATAATGTTATAACTTATACAAGTTCTGGTTATTCATATATAATGTTATATCATATACAAGTTCTGGTTATTCATATGTAATGTTATATCTTATACTAGTTCTGGTTATTCATCTATAATGTTATATCTTATACAAGTTCTGGTTATTCATATATAATCTTATATCTTATACCAGTTCTGGTTATTTATACATAATGTTATATCTTATACAAGTTCTGGTTATTCATACATAATGTTATATCATATACAAGTTCTGGTTATTCATAATTAATGTTATATCTTATACTAGTTCTGGTTATTCATAAGCAATGTTATATCTTATACAAGTTCTGGTTATTCACAATTAATGTTATATCATATACAAGTTCTGGTTATTCATATATAATCTTATATCTTATACCAGTTCTGGTTATTTATACATAATGTTATATCTTATACAAGTTCTAGTTATTCATATATAATGTTATATCTTATATAAGTTCTGGTTATTCATATATACTTTTATATCTTATACAAGTTCTGGTTATTCATACATAATGTTATATCTGATACAAGTTCTGGTTATTCATATATAACGTTATATCTTATAAAAGTTCTTGTTATTCATATATAATGTTATATCTTATACAAGTTCTGGTTATTCATATATAATGTTATATCTTATACAAGTTCTGGTTATTCATATATACTCTTATATGTTATACAAGTTCGACATTATCACGATTTAACATGCTGTTTTCAAAGAAGTTACTCGATTGGTAATCGTGACAGATTTTGTAATGAGTGTCAAGTACAGAAAGTAGGTCATGTGGACTTAGGTTGACCTTTTAAAAAATGTGTCCATGGCATATTTTCTATACTTTTTTTCACCTGAAGTATTTGATATTTAGAATTGATATCTAATTATTTGATATGTTGCCCTCGATTTTAACAGTTCACTATCAAACATATAAGATATATAAGACACTTAACGGAAAACTTATGAATTTTCTCTTCTATTACTTCCTGAAATTATGGGAGATTGCTGTATCGGTACAATCGTGTGCTTTTTTTTTTTTATCTTATTTGAATTTTGACGAACAGAGCGTTCGAGCAGTAAATCAGACCACCTTGTCAAACAAGCGAAAGGGAGATTGTCATTGTCCCGTCAAAATTAATATTAAGCTGGAATATTCGACTAACGTAACAATCAAATGTTGCCTTAATATAGTGACGTCATTATTAACTTTATATTAGATCATCACATTTGTATAGTTATGTGACCACACACAACACAACGCGACAAAAATTGCGTGCGCACACCGTTCGCAGATCGTTCACAAATGGTCACACAACGGTGCGATTTAACAATCGTTATCCCCGTTGTGCGAATCTCTCTGAATAAAATGTGCGATTTGGTACAAGTAGTTGATCAATAAAACGGAATGGAAATAATCTGGGAGTTTCGAATGGAATGAAGAACACTGTATATAAAAAATTCTTATCATATTTATTAAAATTATGTTTAATTTCACATTGCGTGTTACACATTCTTACAGTAACCGTTAGACTGTCAAGAATGGGTTTGGCTCCCAGGTAACAGAACAGTTAAGTAACATTTTGATGAAAGACCAGAGGTTTATCTGGCGCCCTGTGCCTGAAATAGAGAGCCGATATATGATAACGTAAGTCTGTTATGAAAACACAAAAGGACATTCAATTTTGGTATTTGCATTCGCTTTGGTCTATAGCCCGTAGGTAGAATATATATAAAAAATCAAGTTTATATGTTAAACACGAAACCGCATATATTATTGGCGGATTGGTCGAGTGGTTACTTTCCGGCCTTCCACGCAGGCGGCCGGGGTTCGATCCCCGATGTCGTGGTACGGATGGAATATTAAGAGAAAGGGTTTCTCTCCTGCCCACACAACACAGGTGTAGTATACATTGGTTTGGGGTGGATGCTGCGGTATCTGTGCTGTTGCATTCAAGTGAGGTGGCACTATAAATACATTTGGAAGCACGGTCCCACTACAAACAGAACGCATTACATCTCCAGCACACACACAGACAAACACACATAAGGAGATACTAGCCAGGTGGCATAGGACTAGTAATTAGCGCCTTATAAGGCACTTCCAGCGAATTCCTCAAAATTGTAATGATTAATGTATATGCTAATTGTATTGATGAATTGTATATCTATGCACTGTAAAACGCTTAAGGGTGCCTTATTCTAGCTAGATAGGTCGCTATATCAAATATTGTATGCTATAATGTTTCATATGTTATTAAGCCAGTTCACAATTTACACCAACCACGATTGTTATCGCACAACGTTGGTCCATCGTCCGCACAAAATTTGCTCAAGCAATATTCGACCGTAGATCATTATCGTTTGAAAAACGGATAGTTTATAAAAGACACAACTATATAGGATATTTTTTTCAGGTAAAAGTGAGCGGTGTGACATGTATAATCTTAGCGAGACTTTGGCAAACAAAAACAAAAAAAGATTGCGAAAATGATCACCATTCTACAATAGATTGAAAACGAATTAAACATCATATTTATGATGTGATTAAGAGGTCTTTTTATATATTGAAAACAACAGAAGTTATAAAATCGTCATTAATTGATAAGTATTCTATCTTGCTTTTCCTACTATAATCTTTTTACAACTTTCGTACCTGTACAACCCTTCAGGGGGTCCCCCTTGTGTCGTGCCTTACATACACACGTGTATTGACCATCCTGGAGTTTACACTCAGCGTTAGTACCACATGGGTCCCTCGTTTCCTTGACAACAATCTTCATCTCGTTACCTACTGCTGTACATTGTCTCACTACTGAACAGTCCTTGGAGACGAATTTAGTTCCCAACTGCAAATATGAGGCATTTCATTTGATATTTACAATAAATTAATATTTAATTCACATATTTTAAAAAAAATGAGATAAAACCTTGGGGTAAATATAAAACAGAATGCAAACATGTACACCATCATAATCATTAAATGTTATAGGGGATAATCACTTAATGAAATAACTTATCATTTCAATAGGGTCTACATTTTTTACGTCTCTAATCCTGTATTTAAGGAAAGTTGATATCTGCTTGTTGATCTAACACAAAATGTAAAACTAACAAAATAACATATATGGAAAAAGCAATGAAAACCAATTAGACAGGAAAACGTGAATAATAGGTGAAAGTAAAATAGTAGAATAAAAGCATAATAGAAAAAAAAGTAGAGAAATAAAGTAAGTAGAAAAAGTTAAACAGAAAAAGTAACACATTAAGAAGAAAAAAAATTCCAAAATTAAGGGTAAGTACAGAAAAGTTTAATAAACAGAGAACTGCACAATGATAGATCAAAACGAGTTAAAATGAGACAAAGTATAATAAAGAAACTATAAAAACAAACCAGAGGGGAAACTTGAAATGGAAAACTAAAAAAAAGTAACATAGAAAAGGTGAATACGTACAAAAAAGAAATATAAAAGAAACATATTTTTTAAACCGTTTAAACCGTTAGCAAGTTAAACAAACAAAAAAGTAAAAATAAAAAATGACATAAAAATAAACTATCGTTTCATACAAATAGTTTTGCATTATTTGGTTTCAATAATATATACCGGGTAGTATTGCCCGTCGTCGTCAGTACAACCACATTCGGCCACGCGAACACAGCGTTGGTTACTGAGAACATACCCTGTATCACATTCACACCCCTCAACTGCGTTCCCAGTGCATTTGCTGGGGGCTTCCCTGTCCACACACGTGGCAGGACAAGCTGACATATCAGCACTGTAGTGCGAGTTTGGTCCACACGGTAATGCTTAGTAAAAATTAAGATAAACGCAGAAGAAAATTTAGAACTATGTTACAGCATTGTAATTTAAATAAATATTTCAATACTGGATAATTACGCCTCAATTTTAACTTTATAGAACCGCTAACCTTTCGGCGATGTCTCCCTAGTCACATGAGGTTATTTCCAGGTCTGAATGATGTTACTGCCATGATACATTGGCCAAGTTACGATATTTCAGTAAGATAAAAAGGCTCGTTAATGGACATTGTGTTCATTTGGGGAAAACTTAAAGCAAACTTGACAAAGACGAAGCTTACGACAGAGCGTCGACGTCCTCCATTTGACTGTGATACCTCCCATTGCACACAGGTAGGAAAGGTCACTGACGTCATCACAGAGCACCTTCTCGAGAGTTTTCCCTTCCGTGTTGTCAACCCTATAAATAATTAGTTACAAACATTATGCTTCCCTCGTAATAAAGTTACATTTCATTATATTTTAGTGACTGAGATGAATAAAACACATACAATTAATTAGTGTACAGACTTCAAAATGTGCGTTTTCGATAACCTGGCGTTGAACAGCCCGTGTCCCTATGTCTTACCTGAACGCACAGTAATCATACACACAAGAACTAAATAGAAGTCCAGCGGTTTCTCTATAACTTTTGAAACACTCGCTGAAGGCACTTTGTGTAGTACTTGTTGGGTCCATGACTCTACAGACGGACGTTGTTTCTCCCTCCGTCTTAAACGTTGGGTTCTGTGCACAAGGGTGGAAATCTTCTACTTTTTTGCAACTGAAACATAAATTTGGGAATAATCATGAGTTTACCTCGTTTCATAATCAAGTTTGCCTGTGTTTTCTCCTTCATCAGTGAATCAAATTAAATTAGCTGTCGAAATGTGTAACATTGTGAAGGCCTCAATTGCTGCAATATAGTATAATCGAAAGCAAATTGAACAACATTTTAGCCATTTTTAAAAGGTCTTCGTTGAAACGAGCAGCAATCAAAACATAACGAGGACCAAGGAAAACATACACTACAGCGTCAACATACAAGAACAACATACCCTACAGTGTCAGCATATAAGGATAACATACCCCACAGCGTCATCATACAAGGACAACATACCCTACAGCGCCAATACACAAGGACAACATACTCTACAGCGTGAACACACAAAGTCAAGATAAATCACAGTGTCAACACAAAAAGGCAACATACACTACAGCGTGAATACACAAGGACAAAATACACCATAGTGTCAACATACAAGGTCAACATACCCTACAGCGTCAACATACAAGGACAACATACCATACAGCATCAACATACAAGGACAACATACCCTACAGCATTAACATACAAGGACAACATACCCTACAGCGTGAACACACAAGGACAAAATACACCATAGTGTCAACATACAAGGACAACAAACCCTATAGCGTGTACACACACGAACAAAATACACTACACTGTCAACACACATCGTCATACCCTACAGCATAAACACAAGGTCAAGATATATCACAGCGCCAACATACAAGGAGAACATACCGTACAGCGTTAACACAAGGTCAAGATATATCACAAAGTCAACATACAAGGACAAGATATATCGCAGTGTCAACATACAAGGTCAACATACACTACAGCGTGAACACACAATGATAAAATATATTACAACACCAACATACAAGGACAACATACTCTACAGCGTGAACACACAAGGTCAAGATATATCACAGCGTCAACATACAAGGTCAACATACTCTACAGATGAAACACACAAGGATAAACTATATCATAGCGTCATCATACAAGGATGACATATCCTACAGCGTGAACATACAAGGACAAAATATATTACCGCGCCAACATACAAGGACAACATACCCTACAGTGTGAACAAAGAATGATAAAATATATTACAGGGCCAACATACAAGGAGAACATACCCCTACAGCGTTAACACACAAGGTAAGATATATCACAGCGCCAACATACAAGGTCAATATACCCTACATAGTGAACACACAGGCACAAAATATATTACAGCGCCAACAAACAAGGACCACATACCCTACAGCGTTAACACACAAGGACAAAATATATTACATCGCCAACATACAAGAACAACATACCCTACAGCGTGAACATACAATGACAAGATATATCACAGCGTCAACATACAAGGACAAGATATATCGCAGTGTCAACATACAAGGTCAACATACCCTACAGCGTGAACACACAAGGACAGAATATATTACAGCGCCAACATACAGGGACAACATACCCTACAGTGTGAACGAAGAAGGATAAAATATATTATAGCGCCAGCATACAAGGACAACATACCCTACAGCGTTAACACAAGGTCAATATATATCACAGCGTCAACATACAAGGACAACACACCCTACAGCGTGAACACACAGGGACAAAATATATTACAGCGCCAACATACAAGGCAACATACCCTAAAGATGAAACACACAAGGATAAAATATATTACAGCGCCAACATCCAAGGAGAACATACTCTACAGCGTTATCACATGGTCAAGATATATCGCAGTGTCAACATACAAGGTCAACATACCCTACACCGTGAACACAAAATGGTAAAATATATCACAGCACCAACATACACGGACAAGATACCCTACAGCGTTAAAACAAGGTCAAGATATATCACAAAGTCAACATACAAGGACAATATCCCATACAGCGTAAACACACAAGGATGAAATATATCACAGCGTCAACATACAAGGACAACATACTCTACAGCGTGAACACAAGGATAAAATATATCACAGCGTCATCATACAAGGATGACATATCCTACAGCGTAAACACGTAAGGACAAAATATATTACAGCGCCAACATACAAGGAGAACATCCCTCTACAGCGTTAACACATAAGGTAAGATATATCAAAGCGCCAACATACAAGGTCAATATACCTTACATAGTGAACACACAGTCACAAAATATATTACAGCGCCAACAAACAAGGACCACATCCCCTACAGCGTTAACACACAAGGACAAAATATATTAGACCGCCAACATACAAGAACAACATACCCTACAGCGGGAACATACAATGACAAGATATATCACAGCGTCAACATACAAGCATATAAGGATAACATACCCCACAGCGTCATCATACCAGGACAACATACCCTACAGCGCCAATACCCAAGGACAACATACTCTACAGCGTGAACACGAGGATAAAATATATCACAGCGTCATCATACAAGGATGACATATCCTACAGCGTAAACACGTAAGGACAAAATATATTACAGCGCCAACATACAAGGACAACAAGGAGAACATACCGTACAGCGTTAACACAAGACAAAGATATATCACAAAGTCAACATACAAGGACAATATCCCACACAGCGTAAACACACAAGGATGAAATATATCACAGCGTCAACATACAAGGACAACATATCGTACACCGTGAACACACAAGGACAAAAAATATTACAGCGCCAACATATAAGGACAAGATACCCTACAGCGTTAAAACAAGGTCAAGATATATCACAGCGTCAACATACAAGGACAATATCCCATACAGCGTAAACACACAAGGATGAAATATATCACAGCGTCAACATACAAGAACAACATACCGTACAGCGTGAACATAAAGGGACAAAATATATCACAGCGCCAACATACAAGGACAACATGCCATACAGCACAACACCAACATACAAGGACAACATACAAGGACAACATACTCTACAGCGTGAACACACAGGGTCAAGATATATCACAGCGTCAACATACAAGAACAACATACCGTACAGCGTGAACATAAAGGGACAAAATATATCACAGCGCCAACATACAAGTAGAACATACCGTACAGCGTTAACACAAGATCAAGATATATCACAAAGTCAACATACAAGGACAAGATATATCGCAGTGTCAACAAATAAGGTCAACATACACTACAGCGTGAACACACAATGATAAAATATATTACAACACCAACATACAAGGACAACATACTCTACAGCGTGAACAAACAAGGTTAAGATATATTACAGGGCCAACATACAAGGAGAACATACTCTACAGATGAAACACACAACGATAAAATATATCATAGCGTCATCATACAAGGATGACATATCCTACAGCGTGAACATACAAGGACAAAATATATTACCGCGCCAACATACAAGGGCAACATACTCTACAGTGTGAACAAAGAATGATAAAATATATTACAGCGCCAACAAACAAGGACCACATACCCCTACAGTGCGAACAAAGAATGATAAAATATATTACCGCGCCAACATACAAGGACAACATACCCTACAGTGTGAACAAAGAATGATAAAATATATTACAGGGCCAACATACAAGGAGAACATACCCCTACAGCGTTAACACATAAGGTAAGATATATCACAGCGCCAACATACAAGGTCAATATCCCCTACATAGTGAACACACAGGCACAAAATATATTACAGCGCCAACAAACAAGGACAACATACCCTACAGCGTTAACACAAGGCCAATATATATCACAGCGTCAACATACAAGGACAACACACCCTACAGCGTTAACACAAGGTCAATATATATCACAGCGTCAACATACAAGGACAACATACCCTAAAGATGAAACACATAAGGATAAAATATATCACAGCGCCAACATCCAAGGAGAACATACTCTACAGCGTTAACACATGGTCAAGATATGTCACAGCGTCAACCCCTACATATTGAACATACAATGACAAGATATATCACAGTGTCAAAAAATAAGGTCAACATCCACTAAAGCGTGAACTCACAAAGATAAAATATATTACAACACCAACATACAAGGACAAGATACTCTACAGCGTTAACACATGGTCAAGATATGTCACAGCGTCAACCCCTACATATTGAACATACAATGACAAGATATATCACAGTGTCAAAATCCAAGGACAAGATATATCACAGTGTCAACATACAAGGACAAGATATATCGCAGTGTACACATAAGGATAAAATATATCACAGCGTCAACATACAAGGACAACATACCGTACACCGTGAACACACAAGGACAAAATATATTACAGCGCCAACATACAAGGACAAGATACCCTACAGCGTTAAAACAAGGTCAAGATATATCACAGCGTCAACATACAAGGACAATATCCCATACAGCGTAAACACACAAGGATGAAATATATCACAGCGTCAACACACAAGGACAACATACCGTACAGCGTGAACATAAAGGGACAAAATATATTACAGCGCCAACATACAAGGACAACATGCCATACAGCGTAAAAACACAAGGATAAAATATATCACAGCGTCAACATACAAGGATGACATACCCTACAGTGTGAACAAAGAAGGACAAAATATATTACAGCGCCAACATACAAGGACAACATACCCTACAGCGTAAACACAAGGTCAAGATATATCACAGCGCCAACATACAAGGAGAACATACCGTACAGCGTTAACACAAGATCAAGATATATCACAAAGTCAACATACAAGGACAAGATATATCGCAGTGTCAACAAACAAGGTCAACATACACTACAGCGTGAACACACAATGATAAAATATATTACAACACCAACATACAAGGACAACATACTCTACAGCGTGAACACACAAGGTCAAGATATATCACAGCGTCAACATACAAGGTCAACATACTCTACAGATGAAACACACAACGATAAAATATATCATAGCGTCATCATACAAGGATGACATATCCTACAGCGTGAACATACAAGGACAAAATATATTACCGCGCCAACATACAAGGGCAACATACCCTACAGTGTGAACAAAGAATGATAAAATATATTACAGTGTCAACATACAAGGACAACATACCCCTACAGCGTTAACACACAAGGTAAGATATATCACAGCGCCAACATACAAGGTCAATATACCCTACATAGTGAACACAAAGGCACAAAATATATTACAGCGCCAACATACAAGAACAACATACCCTACAGCGTGAACATACAAGGACAACATACCCCTACAGCGTTAACACAAGGGCAATATATATCACAGCGTCAAGATACAAGGACAACATCCCCCCACAGCGTTAACACACAAGGTAAGATATATCACAGCGCCAACACACCAGGTCAATATACCCTACATAGCGAACACAAAGGCACAAAATATATCACAGCGCCAACATACAGGGACAACATACCCTACAGTGTGAACGAAGAAGTATAAAATATATTATAGCGCCAACATACAAGGTCAATATATATCACAGCGTCAACATACAAGGACAACATACCCTACAGCGTGAACACACAGGGACAAAATATATTACAGCGCCAACATACAAGGCAACATACCTTAAAGATGAAACACACAAGGATAAAATATATTACAGCGCCAACATCCAAGGAGAACATACTCTACAGCGTTAACACATGGTCAAGATATGTCACAGCGTCAACATACAAGGACAAGATATATCGCAGTGTCAACATACAAGGTCATGACAAACATCACTTTTGGGGCAAACCGATAAAATATATTACAGCGCCAACATCCAAGGAGAACATACTCTATAGCGTTAACACAAGGCTAAGATATATCGCAGTGTCAACATACAAGGTCAACATACATCACAGCGTGAACACACAAGGTCAAAATATATCACAGCGCCAACATACAAGGTCAACATACCCTACACCGTGAACACACAAGAACAAAATATATTACATCGCCAACATACAATGACAACATACCCTACAGTGTAAACAGATGGATACAATATATTGTAACGCCATCATACAAGGACAACATACCCTACAGCGTGAACCCCCACGATACAATATATTACAGCGTCAACAGACAAGGACAAGATAAATCACAACATGAACACTACGGGTGAAATATATACCATATATTTAACAATGCCATGGAGTAAATAATTTGATTTAAAATGTATAGATAAGAAAAGGCATCATGAACTGAGGCGATATCACCAAGCAACCTCGTGAATGAGATTTGCTTCTGAACCAGTCAATACCCGGCAAATTTGTCAATATTGTTGAACAAAGGCTTCAGGATATGAATGTTTATTTGATATCTGACCAACAGCCGTTTTTACCAAGTTACATACTGACAAACATCACTTTTGGGGCAAACCGACGAGAATCGCCGAGCTCGGTAAGTCAGATTAAGTGCCTCGTGCCACTGCACATTCACAAGAATATCATTGTTTTCTTACCGAAAGATGGACTATCACAGTAAATGCTAGCATTCCTGTGATGGAATACTTACTGTTGAAGTTGTAGATCAGAGTCATCCACGACCTCGTACCGTGAATAGTCTTTCTGGTCATCGTTTGGGTTATTGTTACAATTACCACAGATCCCAGTTAGGTCGTTCCCATACACATTAGGTACTTGGACGATGGCGCTAGAGGCACCGTCAAACTGCACCACCAGACCACACCTGGTTTCCAACCGAACATACGTCCCACTTAAAGCTATTTCAAACTGTGCGGTCCGATAGGGAAGAAACACTAGTTTTCCATTCACCTACAAAAACAGTAGGCTACTGAATTTATACACAAGAAAAAACAAACTTGACATGCATCGTTCGAGTAATAACATTTAAACTCGGACTAACTTCAAAATATGAAGGGAAGATTGACCTAACAAAGCTCACTGTATGTTTATAACATGTAAACTGAACCTGTAGATTCCAGAAACAAGTGTTATCGGGAATTTAAACAAAGTTGTATTTCAAACAATACTAAAAAATCAAACCTAAATAGAAAATGCCATCGAAACGTTACCAAATATAATAACATACAAATTGAACCAAAAATGGGCCTTCCACTTATTCCAATTGCATACAAAAACAGTTTCAACAAAGTTTCACTTCGACAGTATTTTTCGAAACTGTAGAAATAGTCATCACTGCTGTAGTCGACACGGAAGCATTATTAACATAAACTACTGTACACAATCGTCATTTATACACAATGCTGAAGTCGACATAAGTGTTATTTAACACATTGCTGAAGTCGACATAAGTGTTATTTAACACATTGCTGAAGTCGATATAACTGTTATTTAACACATTGCTGAAGTCGACATAAGTGTTATTTAACACATTGCTGAAGTCGATATAACTGTTATTTAACACATTGATGAATTATCCATAAGTGTTATTTAACACATTGCTGAAGTCGACATAAGTGTTATTT
>NW_018405944.1:440343-457253 GCF_002113885.1 Mizuhopecten yessoensis
AAGTGTTATTTGATACAATGCTGAAGTCGACATAAGTGTTATTTGATACAATGCTGAAGTCGACATAAGTGTTATTTGATACAATGCTGAAGTCGACATAAGTGTTATTTGATACAATGCTGAAGTCGACATAAGGGTTATTTGACACAATGCTGAAGTCGACATAGTGTTATTTAAACATATTGCTGAAGTGTTATTTGATACAATGCTGAAGGTGACATAAGTGTTATTTAATACTTGCTGTAATGGACATAACATTATTTACATACATTTCTATAGTCGACATAAGCGTTAAATGAAAACATTGATGTAGTCGACATAGGCATTTTATTTACAAGCATTACTGTAATAGACATAAGGGTTTTTTACATACATAACTGTAGCCGACATTAGCGTTAAATGCTAACATTGCTGTAGTGGGGAAAAAGTCATGTATACATATTGCTGTAGTCGACATAAGCGGTAAATACACACATTGATGTAGTCTACATAGGCGTTTAATCTAAAAACATTACTTATGCCGACATAAGCGTCATTTACATACATAACTGTAGCCGACATTAGCGTTAAATGCTAACATTGCTGTAGTGGGGAAAAAGTCATGTATACATATTGCTGTAGTCGACATAAGCGGTAAATACACACATTGATGTAGTCTACATAGACGTTAAATCTAAAAACATTTCTTATGTCGACATAAGCGTCATTTACATACATTGCTGTAGTCGAAACAAAATGGTTAATTACGTACGTAGACACGTTTCTGTAAGTGAAGCCTAATGGTTGTGTCAAAAACTCTGATGTCAACCAGACGCGTGTAGGACACGTGTGTATATCCACTTCTATGCTCGTTCTTCACCTCCACAGCGTACGAACATGTGTCTCCCACCTTTTGGTACTGGGACAGAGTGTACTTACAGGTACCCATGAAATTGACACGCTGTCCATCAAACATTATGTAATGAGGGTCCCCGGATGCCTGACACCAACACACAGCTGAAAAAGAAAATATAAAACACTGTACTTCATTATCTTAATGACATCGGAACTCACCAAAACATGTCTCTTGAACTAGGGGAAACTCGAGATTAGTTGACATGATGTTCAACGAAAAAAAATGTTAAAAATTCCGTTTAGATTTTATTTGACAATTGATAAATCAGAGCAACATCTCTCTTTATTTGATATAAACATACACTTCATCGTAAATATACACACTGTACTTAAGGATGTACACCTCTGAGAAGTCAACAATTCCCTGTATTAAACTTTTTTTCTTATATGGATGTTTGGAAAATGGAGTTAATGGCAAAGCAGAAAATGCAAAAAAAACGATATGTCGGTGTATTCGTTTTTGTGCTATGATCGATCAAAGATACCAATTTAACACAACATGTTATTTTAGGTGATTTTTTAGGTTTTGACCATTTGCGGAACAAATTCATACAATTTCTTTCAAGTGTGTTATCAGATATGTATGAATGTTTGTAGAATTAATAAAAATATTATTTTCTTTTAAATTATGGAAGTAACATTTCTTAATCTTATTCTTTTAACTCAGAAAGCCGATTTTAGTTACCCCTACCCCCTATTTTTTAATGAATAAATACTCATTTTTTTTACCATTTTTTGCAGATTAAACGCTTGATATAAAAAGTTCTGGTATTAAACTTTTTTAATATTTAATGAATTAAACGAAAATGTGTTTCTCTTTCTAAAACAACCATAAAAATGGGGGGTCGGTGTGCTTCTTTTTTTGTCCCATTATCATTTGTGTTATTTTTTCCCTTTTTCGGGGCCAAAAATCAAAAGTGCTTCAGTTACACTAAATATGTAAAAAAAAATATCAATAATGTATAATTTTCCAGTTTGTTGCATATTATTTTTATCATATTAAACATTATAAAGTTGTACAGCAAAATTGAACCTGCTATAAATAAAAATGACGACACAATGACAACTTAAGTGATCAATCTAGTGTCAAAAAAGGTGAATTTTTTTGCCTTTTTTGAAGCCCAAGAAATACACATTAATACTCATTTTCAAAATGGCCGCCAAATTGGTATTGTTTCTAAATTCTTTTTAAAAAAGTTCTACAAGCAACAGACATCTAGTTTTTTTAAATATTTTTCAGATGCGTGTTTGCTAATAAACTTGATCATACTTTGTTAAATACAAAAACCTTTTACACCAGATCAAAACGCGACTTGAACGTGATTGAAACCTCAGAAGAGTACATCCTTAATGGTAAATCAAAATTTAACCGCCGTATCTATTACATTTAGTTATTATTTATGACAAAACCAGACTCTCTTCAAGCGGATATCAGTTAAGAATATAAATCACATTTAAATTCAATAATATTATTTTTTTTTATTAAATTTGTCATTAGATATGTTCTTTGAAACACTGATATTTTTAAAATCGCCAAAAAGTCAAAACCAGTATTTTCCTCATTAAGCGTTACAATACGTTGATAACCATTTAACTGTGACGCTAAAATTTATAAGATATATAAAAAACTGAAAAAGGAATATTTAGTCTTGTTAGAGATAATATCTGGTGATTCTTTTCCGAAATGTGTTTATTATTGATAATCAAACATCTGATACAACATTATTTTAAAGTATATTTTGTAAATGAACAAATAATTTGAAAAGAAATGTTGTCAATAAACAAAGCATCGAGATATACTGACTGAAAAATCGAGTGAGCAAGAACAATGCACAAAAGAAGAAATGCGAAACCTACATGTTCTTTAATCATAATACGTGTGTCATGATGCTCACTTCCTGCATGTTAAATATTTTGGAAACTCTCATTCTATGATTGGCACTTAACATATGCTGATAGAATCGCCATGCGTGAGTCTAAACTCGTGACGTATGTAATTATTTCTGTATTATTTGGTAATGGTGCGCTAATACTCACGGTAACATCCTTTGATGCCGTCACCCTGGTTGGGAGCTTTACATTCACAATGGTCATTGTCAACACACACGGCGCTGGGGTGACACTTTGGAAACTTCCCACACGTTTCAGGTACTTGACGAGAAATAAGAGTTTATCAATCAATGAGTATGTAGTAGGTTCGCATTAAGTTTCATACAAATATTATCGAAAGCATACAATTGTTATATTTAGTTAGTTTACTAAAAAACAACTTCATTTGTATATCATATTTGAAATTGAGTTATATTGAGACATTAGATCATCTATGAAGTTTTACTGTAATTTTCATTTCATGTCTATGTAAAAAAACGATAGACAACACTGTTAACAATTCTTACTTCCCGACTTCCGTGTTGAGAGAATTATCCGGAACCCCAACAATGTAGGAAGTTGCGAAGATTATTCTTCTTTGTCACATTATTATCTATCGAACATATTTTATCTAAGAAAGTAGTTGATGAGTTAAAGTTCTATCTTCTGACATAAATTGAGACAGAAAATGAAAGATAGAATATATTGTGTGTATGATCGCCGCTTAGCTTGGTAGAATATCAGATTATCCAATAGAGCAGATGGTATTCTGACAAACAGCTGCGCAACACATTTTCCAATAAAATGGAATAGAATCAATAATAAAGATTGATGATCACAAGTATCATCATCGTCCGAATTAATTTGTTTTTGGTTTCTATTAATAGGAGGTAGATAATATTTTATCTTGGGAAGGTCACACAACTACTTTTATCAGTTGATAAACTTAAACAAACATAGAACATTACTCGTTAAATATTTTCGGGATCATGTCCTTATTTACTCTTATGCCTGCTCCATTTTAAATAACACATCTTGGTCACTATTTCTTACATATGTCCCTGATTGTTCGAGCATTACAATGTTTTCCTACATTCCATCTGCGCTTCAGAGAGACAACAGCCGATCAGAAGTTTTGCAGAAGAAAATGATCGATTTTATCTGTGATAATTTCATTATGACAGCACCCTTCCCGTGTGAAGGCTATGTGTTAAGGAAGCAAACAGCAAACACTGGGAAACAGCTACGCCTTTGACTTTCAATAATGCATTTAAAGAGCACGATTCCATCAGGATAGCATTAACAACACTAAAAGGATAACACTTAAAGAAAACATGATACGCAATCAACACCTGGGCCCGTATTCATGAAACCGTTCTCATGCTCAAGCATGGATTTTGTGCTCAAGCCTAATTTCTTTTTCTGTTGTAACTTAATAAATAGATCTTGTTTTGTCAATGATTTGAAAACATTTTGAAGAGACTTGAAGCCAAATACTGTTTCAATGTTTACATTTGACTTTTTGATCGTTTGAAATTATTTAAGCGAATTACAAGAAAGTTTGTTTGAGCACAGAAACTATGCTCGAGCATGAGAACTGTCTTGTGAATACAAGCCCAGAGAGAGTAACATTTACGCCCGTAAAGACAACTTCAGAATAGGTGTCCGAGAGCTTATAGAGCAGAAACGAGCTACCCCTACCTATCTATGTTGACAATGTTTCACGTGAAACTGGACATATCGAGTCACGTGATAGATGACCTAGTGACTAGGAAAAACGCTGTCAAAAGCATGACATTTTGTCTAAGCTAGATTACCGAAAGGTAACCACTCAACCATAAACTATATATACCAGTATTTTAACATGTTTATGCATAAAATATCACAACCAAAATTATGGTGTCATCCACACATAGTACACAAGTAGTAACAAGGGTGCGAATAATTTCTCGAGCCTTGGAGTTGAAATACTTTCAGATTCAGAGCCAATCAAAACAAAGTCCCTTTACACTGTAACAACATCTCTATATGACCAAGCTATATATCTATACTCAGCAATTAAGAAGGGTAAACAACCGTTTCAGCTGAGATAGATTTATATTGTTTTTTTAAATTTTACTCAAATTAGTATCAATATATTTACTGAAGCGTTGATACAATTTTTTTTTTTTACTTCACACGGCCAGTCATTTTGTTTACAAAGAAATGGTGTGCAATGCTCATGCGCTAGTAGAGGGAAATCCCTTAACAAAACGTTGGTCAGACAGGTAGAAATACCGATGATTATCTTAGATTTAATCATTTTTATGAATCTATTTCAGCCGAATCCGATCGTTATTTTCCATAAGGAGTCTCACTTGATATGTTTATGAAGTATTTGAAAAAAAGACATTAAAACAAGTTATTTCAGCGTGATGCCCCTTTAATCAACGACTGTGTTAATATGACATTTACATTTTTATGAATGACACATGATGATTTGTGTGCCTGCAAAGCTGTGTCATTCATTTCGATTGTAATGAAATATCAACACAGTGTAATGTTGAAAATTCAAAATGTTGCAAGTATTGTAAGATCAGAGAAAGAGATATGTGCTTATTAAAATGTTGCATTCGTCAATATTTCGTGTATGCTTACTCGAAGAATAGAGCAGCCAATTTAATATTACTTAACTGTCATACTTTGAAATTGTTTACAACATGACCTATCCTATACTGAACATCGTTGTCTTACCTGTACAAGCCTTCAGAGGATCTCCTGTGTGTCGTGCCTTACATACACACGTGTCTTGACCACCCTCAAGTTTACACTCAGCGTTAGTACCACATGTTTCCCTCGTTTCCTTGACAACAATCTTCATCTCGTTACCTACTGCTGTACATTGTCTAACTACCGAACAATCGCTTGAAATAAACTCTGCACCATCCTTGAATAAAAAACAAATTATCCATTTCTTGAAAGAATTGTGAAACATTATTTTGTAATTGCAGGACAGTATAACATGGAAAATGCACTCATTCTACGTCAAATCAAAAACTTCGTACAGAGGACACTTCCTCCTTATCGACAATATAACTGGTTTGAATAATTTAAGTTATTGGAATTATTTTAGTAAAAGGATTTCTTTACTTCAGAACATTTGAAGTTTGATAATTTAATGCCGTTACATTCTATGTTGTGTCACATTTTTTAAACCGTGTAATCAACATTTGTGGTATAGCGGTTAAGTGGTAATGGATTGTTAGCCCACAACACTACATATATTGCCAACAATTAACCGTTTCTGATTCACTAAATCGAATTGTACCATGTCTGCGATGTAACGACATTTTTTACTGGTGAATAACCATGTACTATTTGACGATAGGCCATGTGCGTGTATGTTTTTTAACAGACAATGCACGTGCGACGCTCTTCCGAAAACCCTCTAATGTATTGCAAATGTAACGAGCTAACCGAGGGCGTTCACGAATTGATTTATTTCGAATTTATATATATTATATGTAGCGTAAAATTGTGAGGTGCAGGGTTAGAATCCTGGTCAAGACCCGCTGATTCATTTTTTACACTCAAAATACTGTTGTTGACTTAAAATAGTTTTCTTACTAAAAGATAGATATATGAAAGCTACTGATATGCTGGACATATTAATTTCCAAAGAATAGTTGCAGTTTTTGGCAGTGGTGGGGGATCCTTTACCTCTAAATCTATTACATATTGACAAGCTCATCAAGAAACTGTTCCGCCGAACTTTCCCTGGGGGTGACTTGAAATAGTGTTTTTGGTTGTCTTTAAAGTTTTGATTTCATTGGCTGACGAGCTATATCACTATACAGACGCTTTTGATGGATTGGAATGGTCATTGTTTAGAGTTTATCATCTGTCAAATTGAGCATACAATGGCGACTGAAAATAAAGCTTGTTTGGATTTCAAACCCGAAATTGGAGATAAGGTCTTTTATCAAATCACTACGTTCAAAGTTGTTCACTCTCACCACCCGTACAAAAACTTTGATCATAATCAACAAACTATGAGTCATATATAATCCTCCCAACAGATTTAACAGACAAAACAGAACAATAGCCCACAGTATCTCGCATATAACGTGCAAAAAATAACATGAGATAACAATGAGGCCAGTGAAGTCATTATTCGTTCAATGGATATCCTCAGCTTTATATAAAAATAACAATAATAATAATAATATACAATATTTGATATAGCGCCCTCTCTAGCTAGCATAAGCCACTCTAAAGCGCTTTCAATACATAGATATACAATTAACATATACATTAAACAGTACATTTTTTGAGGAATTCGCAGGAGCTTCCCTATCAGGCGCGAACTACTAGTCCTATGCCACCTGGCTAATGCCCCCTACGTGTGCTGGATATATAATGTGTTCTGTTTATATTGGGACCGTGCTTCTAACGGTATCATGTATAGTGCCACCTCACTTGAATGCTACAACACAGATACCGCAACATCCACCCCAGATCAATTAATACTCCAACTGGGTTATTGGAGTTCTGTGGGCAGGAGAACACCACTCTCTCTCTGAATATTCCATGCGTACGACTTCGGGGATCGTGGAAAGCCGGAATGTTAACCACTCGACCACTCCGCCCAAACTAAACCGAATAGAATCGTTTAGTTGACTGCTGTCGGCTTTTAAAGCTAGTTTGTACTCCCGAACATCTCATCGCTATAGTTTATTTGATCGTTTTTAACGTTAAACACAAACAACAGTATGCTCAGAATGAAGTTACCGACCTGATATTGAGTTCCATCATCATCTTTACATCCACATTCCTGAACACGTATACATTGTCCATCATTCCTCACAAATCCCTTGTCACAGGCACAGCCTTCTGCCATGGGTTTCTGACAACTGCTGGGGGCTGTAGGATCCTGACATGAGGCCGGACAGGCAGTCACCTTTTTGACGTAGTGGGCATTGGTTCCACAGGTAATTTCTGAAACAGGTATATCGATATGGCAGACCATGTGAAATATGCTATTCGAGAACAAATTTGTCAAAGTTCATAAAATAGATACGTTAATGTGGCTTTACATGTATACTGTTTTATATCATACAATTTCTGGTTATTCATATATAATGTTATATCTTATACAAGTTCTGGTTATTCATATTATAATGTTATATCTTATACAACTTCTGGTTATGCATATATAATGTTATATCTTATACAAGTTCTGGTTATTCATATATAATGTTATATCTTATACAAGTTCTGGTTATTCATATATACTGTTATATGTTATACAAGTTCTGGTTATTCATATATAATGTTATATGTTATACAAGTTCGACATTATCACGATTTAACATGCTGTTTTCAAAGAAGTTACTCGATTGGTATTCGTGACAGATTTTGTAATGAGTGTCAAGTACAGAAAGTAGGTCATGTGGACTATGGTTGACCTTTCAAAAAATTTGTCCATGGCATATTTTCTATACTTTTTTTCACCTGAAGTATTTGATATTTAGAATTGATATCTAATTATTTGATATGTTGCCCTCGATTTTAACAGTTCACTATCAAACATATAAGATATATAAGACACTTAACGGAAAACTTATGAATTTTCTCTTCTATTACTTCCTGAAATTATGGGAGATTGCTGTATCGGTACAATCGTTTTTTTTATCTTATTTGAATTTTGACGAACAGAGCGTTCGAGCAGTAAATCAGACCACCTTGTCAAACAAGCGAAAGGGAGATTGTCATTGTCCCGTCAAAATTAATATTAAGCTGGAATATTCGACTAACGTAACAATCAAATGTTGCCTTAATATAGTGACGTCATTATTAACTTTATATTAGATCATCACATTTGTATAGTTATGTGACCACACACAACACAACGCGACAAAAATTGCGTGCGCACACCGTTCGCAGATCGTTCACAAATGGTCACACAACGGTGCGATTTAACAATCGTTATCCCCGTTGTGCGAATCTCTCTGAATAAAATGTGCGATTTGGTACAAGTAGTTGATCAATAAAACGGAATGGAAATAATCTGGGAGTTTCGAATGGAATGAAGAACACTGTATATAAAAAATTCTTATCATATTTATTAAAATTATGTTTAATTTCACATTGCGTGTTACACATTCTTACAGTAACCGTTAGACTGTCAAGAATGGGTTTGGCTCCCAGGTAACAGAACAGTTAAGTAACATTTTGATGAAAGACCAGAGGTTTATCTGGCGCCCTGTGCCTGAAATAGAGAGCCGATATATGATAACGTAAGTCTGTTATGAAAACACAAAAGGACATTCAATTTTGGTATTTGCATTCGCTTTGGTCTATAGCCCGTAGGTAGAATATATATAAAAAATCAAGTTTATATGTTAAACACGAAACCGCATATATTATTGGCGGATTGGTCGAGTGGTTACTTTCCGGCCTTCCACGCAGGCGGCCGGGGTTCGATCCCCGATGTCGTGGTACGGATGGAATATTAAGAGAAAGGGTTTCTCTCCTGCCCACACAACACAGGTGTAGTATACATTGGTTTGGGGTGGATGCTGCGGTATCTGTGCTGTTGCATTCAAGTGAGGTGGCACTATAAATACATTTGGAAGCACGGTCCCACTACAAACAGAACGCATTACATCTCCAGCACACACACAGACAAACACACATAAGGAGATACTAGCCAGGTGGCATAGGACTAGTAATTAGCGCCTTATAAGGCACTTCCAGCGAATTCCTCAAAATTGTAATGATTAATGTATATGCTAATTGTATTGATGAATTGTATATCTATGCACTATAAAACGCTTAAGGGTGCCTTATTCTAGCTAGATAGGTCGCTATATCAAATATTGTATGCTATAATGTTTCATATGTTATTAAGCCAGTTCACATTTACACCAACCACTATTGTTATCGCACAACGTTGGTCCATCATCCGCACAAAATTTGCTCAAGCAATATTCGACCGTAGATCATTATCGATTGAAAAACGGATAGTTTATAAAAGACACAACTATATAGGATATTTTTTTTCAGGTAAAAGTGAGCGGTGTGACATGTATAATCTTAGCGAGACTTTGGCAAACAAAAACAAAAAAAGATTGCGACAATGATCACCATTCTACAATAGATTGAAAACGAATTAAACATCATATTTATGATGTGATTAAGAGGTCTTTTTATATATTGAAAACAACAGAAGTTATAAAATCGTCGTTAATTGATAAGTATTCTATCTTGGTTTTCCTACTATAATCTTTTTACAACTTTCGTACCTGTACAACCCTTCAGGGGGTCCCCCTTGTGTCGTGCCTTACATACACACGTGTATTGACCATCCTGGAGTTTACACTCAGCGTTAGTACCACATGGGTCCCTCGTTTCCTTGACAACAATCTTCATCTCGTTACCTACTGCTGTACATTGTCTCACTACTGAACAGTCCTTGGAGACGAATTTAGTTCCCAACTGCAAATATGAGGCATTTCATTTGATATTTACAATAAATTAATATTTAATTCACATATTTTAAAAAAAATGAGATAAAACCTTGGGGTAAATATAAAACAGAATGCAAACATGTACACCATCATAATCATTAAATGTTATAGGGGATAATCACTTAATGAAATAACTTATCATTTCAATAGGGTCTACATTTTTTACGTCTCTAATCCTGTATTTAAGGAAAGTTGATATCTGCTTGTTGATCTAACACAAAATGTAAAACTAACAAAATAACATATATGGAAAAAGCAATGAAAACCAATTAGACAGGAAAACGTGAATAATAGGTGAAAGTAAAATAGTAGAATAAAAGCATAATAGAAAAAAAAGTAGAGAAATAAAGTAAGTAGAAAAAGTTAAACAGAAAAAGTAACACATTAAGAAGAAAAAAAATTCCAAAATTAAGGGTAAGTACAGAAAAGTTTAATAAACAGAGAACTGCACAATGATAGATCAAAACGAGTTAAAATGAGACAAAGTATAATAAAGAAACTATAAAAACAAACCAGAGGGGAAACTTGAAATGGAAAACTAAAAAAAAGTAACATAGAAAAGGTGAATACGTACAAAAAAGAAATATAAAAGAAACATATTTTTTAAACCGTTTAAACCGTTAGCAAGTTAAACAAACAAAAAAGTAAAAATAAAAAATGACATAAAAATAAATAGATAAATAAAATGAAAAACTAAACTATCGTTTCATTTAAATAGTTTTGCATTATTTGGTTTCAATAATATATACCGGGTAGTATTGCCCGTCGTCGTCAGTACAACCACATTCGGCCACGCGAACACAGCGTTGGTTACTGAGAACATACCCTGTATCACATTCACACCCCTCAACTGCGTTCCCAGTGCATTTGCTGGGGGCTTCCCTGTCCACACACGTGGCAGGACAAGCTGACATATCAGCACTGTAGTGCGAGTTTGGTCCACACGGTAACGCTGAGTAAAAATTAAGAAAAACGAATGCAGAAGAAAAATTAGAACTTTGTGACAGCATTGTAATTTAAATATATATTTCAATACTGGATAATTACGCCTCAATTTTAACTTTATATGACAATTGTTTTAGTACCGCTAACCTTTCGGCGATGTCTCCCTAGTCACATGAGGTTATTTCCAGGTCTGAATGATGTTACTGCCATGATACATTGGCCAAGTTACGATATTTCAGTAAGATAAAAAGGCTCGTTAATGGACATTGTGTTCATTTGGGGAAAACTTAAAGCAAACTTGACAAAGACGAAGCTTACGACAGAGCGTCGACGTTCTCCATTTGACTGTGATACCTCCCATTGCACACAGGTAGGAAAGGTCACTGACGTCATCACAGAGCACCTTCTCGAGAGTTTTCCCTTCCGCGTTGTCAACCCTATAAATAATTAGTTACAAACGTTATGCTTCCCTCGTAATAAAGTTACATTTCATTATATTTT
Source organism: Mizuhopecten yessoensis (assembly GCF_002113885.1). Classification (NCBI taxonomy): domain Eukaryota; kingdom Metazoa; phylum Mollusca; class Bivalvia; order Pectinida; family Pectinidae; genus Mizuhopecten; species Mizuhopecten yessoensis. The sequence continues at coordinate 452,064 of NW_018405944.1, forward strand.
AGTGACTGAGATGAATAAAACACATACAATTAATTAGTGTACAGACTTCAAAATGCGCGTTTTCGATAACCTGGCGTTGAACAGCCCGTGTCCCTATGTCTTACCTGAACGCGCAGTAATCATACACACAAGAACTAAATAGAAGTCCAGCGGTTTCTCTAAAACTTTTGAAACACTCGCTGAAGGCACTTTGTGTAGTACTTGTTGGGTCCATGACCCTACAGACGGACGTTGTTTCTCCCTCCGTCTTAAACGTTGGGTTCTGTGCACAAGGGTGGAAATCTTCTACTTTTTTGCAACTGAAACATAAATTTGGGAATAATCATGAGTTTACCTCGTTTCATAATCAAGTTTGTCTGTGTTTACTCCTTCATCAGTGAATCAAATTAAATAAGCTGTCGAAATGTGTAACATTGTGAAGGCCTCAATTTCTGCAATATCGTATAATCGAAAGCAAATTGAACAACATTTTAGCCATACTTTTTAAAAGGTCTTCGTTGAAACGAACAGCAATCAAAATATAACGAGGACCAAATATTTCGTCAACACACAAGAACAAAATTAAGCACAGGACCAATACAGAGAGACAAAACATAACACAGTTTCGAAACAAAGACGAAATATACATTAATGTCAAAAATAAACGAATCAAAATGACAACACACAAGACTAAACATACCAAGGACGACATACCCTACAGCGTGAACACACAAGGACAACATACCCTACAGTGTCATCATACAAGACCAGCATACCCTACAGCACCAATAAACAAGGACAACATACTCTACAGCGTGAACACACAAGGTCAAAATATATCACAGTGTCAACACACAAGGTCAACATACACTACAGCGTGAACACACAAGGTCAAGATATTCACAGCGTCAACATACAAGGTCAACATACCCTACACCGTGAACACACAAGGACAAAATATATTACAGCGCCAACATACAAGGACAACATACTCTACAGCGTGAACAAAGAAGGATAACATATATTACAGCGCCAACATACAAGGACAACATACCGACAGCGTTAACACAATGTCAATATATATCACAGCGCCAACATACAAGGACAACATACCCTACACCGTGAACACACAGGGACAAAATATATCACAGCGCCAACATACAAGGACAACATACCCTACAGCGTGAACACATAGTGACAAAATATATTACAGTGCCAACATACAAGGACAACATACCCTACACCGTGAACACACAAGGACAAGCTATATCACAGCGTCAACGTACAAGGACAACATACCCTACAGCGTGAACACACAAGGACAAAATATATTACAACGCCAACATACAAGGACAACATACCCTACAGCGTGAACACACAAGGACAAGCTATATCACAGCGTCAACATACAAGGACAACATACCCTACATCGTGAACACACAAGGACAAGCTATATCACAGCGCCAACATACAACGACATTATACCCTACAGCGTGAACACACAGGGATAAAATATATTACAGCGCCAACATCCAAGGAAAACATACTCTACAGCGTTAAAACAAGGTCAAGATATATCACAGCATCAACATACAAGGACAACATGTCATACAGCGTAAACATACACAAGGTGAAGATATATCACAGCGTCAACATACAAGGACAACATGTCATACAGCGTAAACATACACAAGGTCAAGATATATCACAGCGTCAACATACAAGGACAACATGTCATACAGCGTAAACATACACAAGGTCAAGATATATCACAGCGTCAACATACAAGGACAAGATATATCGCAGTGTCAACATACAAGGTCAACATACACTACAGCGTGAACACACAAGGACAAAATATATTACAGCGCCAACATACAACGACATGATACCCTACAGCGTGAACACACAGGGATAAAATATATTACAGCGCCAACATACAAGGATGACATACCCTACAGCTCAAACACACACAAGGTCAAGATATATCACAGCGCCAACATACAAGGACAACATACTGTACAGCGTGAACACACAGGGACAAAATATATTACGGCGCCAACATACAAAGCAACATACCCTACAGATGAAACACACAAGGATAAAATATATTACAGCGCCAACATCCAAGGAAAACATACTCTACAGCGTTAAAACAAGGTCAAGATATATCACAGCGTCAACATAGAAGGACAAGATATATCGCAGTGTCAACATACAAGGTCAACATACACTACAGCGTGAACACACAAGGACAAAATATATTACAGCGCCAACATACAAGGATGACATACCCTACAGCGCAAACACACACAAGGTCAAGATATATCACAGCGCCAACATACAAGGTCAACATACACTACAGCGTCAACACACAAGGATAAAATATATTACAGCGCCAACATACAAGGACAACATACCCTACAGCGTCAACACACAAGGATAAAATATATTACAGCGCCAACATACAAGGACAATATGTCCTACAGCGTAAACACACAAGGATAAAATATATCACAGCGTCAACATACAAGGACAACATGCCCTACAGCGTAAACAGATGGATACAATATATTGCATTGCCAACATACAAGGTCAACATACACTACAGCGTGAACACACAAGGGTAAAATATATCACAGCGTCAACAAACAAGGACGAGATAAATCACAACATGAACACTACGGGTGAAATATATACCATATATTTAACAATGCCATGGAGTGAACCAATTTGACTTAAAGTGTATAGATAAGAAAAGGCATCATGAACTGAGGCGATATCACCAAGCAATCTTGTGAATTAGATTTGCTTCTGAACCAGTCAATACCCGGCAAATTTGTCAATATTGTCGAACAAAGGCTTTAGGATATGAATGTTTATTTGATATCTGACCAACAGCCGTTTTTACCAAGTGTGGATTTCTACGAGTGTTGTTACATACTGACAAACATCACTTTTGGAGCGAATCGACGAGAATCGCCGAGCTCGGTAAGTCAGATTAAGTGCCTCGTGCCACTACACATTCACAAGAATATCATTGTTTTCTTACCGAAAGATGGACTATCACAGTAAATGCTAGCATTCCTGATGGAATACTTACTGTTGAAGTTGTAGATCAGAGTCATCCACGACCTCGTACCGTGAATAGTCTTTCTGGTCATCGTTTGGGTTATTGTTACAATTACCACAGATCCCAGTTAGGTCGTTCCCGTACACATTAGGTACTTGGACGATGGCGCTAGAGGCACCGTCAAACTGCACCACCAGACCACACCTGGTTTCCAACCGAACATACGTCCCACTTAAAGCTATTTCAAACTGTGCGGTCCGATAGGGAAGAAACACTAGTTTTCCATTCACCTACAAAAACAGTAGGCTACTGAATTTATACACAAGAAAACACAAACTTGACATGCATCGTTCGAGTAATAACATTTAAACTCGGACTAACTTCAAAATATGAAGGGAAGATTGACCTAACAAAGCTCACTGTATGTTTATAACATGTAAACTGAACCTGTAGATTCCAGAAACAAGTGTTATCGGGAATTTAAACAAAGTTGTATTTCAAACAATACTAAAAAATCAAACCTAAATAGAAAATGCCATCGAAACGTTACCAAATATAATAACATACAAATTGAACCAAAAATGGGCCTTCCACTTATTCCAATTGCATACAAAAACAGTTTCAACAAAGTTTCACTTCGACAGTATTTTTCGAAACTGTAGAAATAGTCATCACTGCTGTAGTCGACACGGANGGTCAACATACACTACAGCGTGAACACACAAGGGTAAAATATATCACAGCGTCAACAAACAAGGACGAGATAAATCACAACATGAACACTACGGGTGAAATATATACCATATATTTAACAATGCCATGGAGTGAACCAATTTGACTTAAAGTGTATAGATAAGAAAAGGCATCATGAACTGAGGCGATATCACCAAGCAATCTTGTGAATTAAATTTGCTTCTGAACCAGTCAATACCCGGCAAATTTGTCAATATTGTCGAACAAAGGCTTTAGGATATGAATGTTTATTTGATATCTGACCAACAGCCGTTTTTACCAAGTGTGGATTTCTACGAGTGTTGTTACATACTGACAAACATCACTTTTGGAGCGAATCGACGAGAATCGCCGAGCTCGGTAAGTCAGATTAAGTGCCTCGTGCCACTACACATTCACAAGAATATCATTGTTTTCTTACCGAAAGATGGACTATCACAGTAAATGCTAGCATTCCTGATGGAATACTTACTGTTGAAGTTGTAGATCAGAGTCATCCACGACCTCGTACCGTGAATAGTCTTTCTGGTCATCGTTTGGGTTATTGTTACAATTACCACAGATCCCAGTTAGGTCGTTCCCGTACACATTAGGTACTTGGACGATGGCGCTAGAGGCACCGTCAAACTGCACCACCAGACCACACCTGGTTTCCAACCGAACATACGTCCCACTTAAAGCTATTTCAAACTGTGCGGTCCGATAGGGAAGAAACACTAGTTTTCCATTCACCTACAAAAACAGTAGGCTACTGAATTTATACACAAGAAAACACAAACTTGACATGCATCGTTCGAGTAATAACATTTAAACTCGGACTAACTTCAAAATATGAAGGGAAGATTGACCTAACAAAGCTCACTGTATGTTTATAACATGTAAACTGAACCTGTAGATTCCAGAAACAAGTGTTATCGGGAATTTAAACAAAGTTGTATTTCAAACAATACTAAAAAATCAAACCTAAATAGAAAATGCCATCGAAACGTTACCAAATATAATAACATACAAATTGAACCAAAAATGGGCCTTCCACTTATTCCAATTGCATACAAAAACAGTTTCAACAAAGTTTCACTTCGACAGTATTTTTCGAAACTGTAGAAATAGTCATCACTGCTGTAGTCGACACGGAAGCATTATTAACATAAACTACTGTACACAATCGTCATTTATACACAATGCTGAAGTCGACATAAGTGTTATTTAACACATTGCTGAAGTCGACATAAGTGTTATTTAACACATTGCTGAAGTCGATATAACTGTTATTTAACACATTGCTGAAGTCGACATAAGTGTTATTTAACACATTGCTGAAGTCGATATAACTGTTATTTAACACATTGATGAATTATCCATAAGTGTTATTTAACACATTGCTGAAGTCGACATAAGTGTTATTT
>NW_018405944.1:457688-557064 GCF_002113885.1 Mizuhopecten yessoensis
CATATTGCTGAAGTCGACATAAGTGTTATTTGATACAATGCTGAAGTCGACATAGTGTTATTTAAACATATTGCTGAAGTCGACATAAGTGTTATTTGATACAATGCTGAAGTCGACATAAGTGTTATTTAAACATATTGCTGAAGTCGACATAAGTGTTATTTAACCATATTGCTGAAGACGACATAAGGGTTATTTGATACAATGCTGAAGTCGACATAGTATTATTTGATACAATGCTGAAGTCGACATAAGTGTTATTTAACCATATTGCTGAAGTCGACATAGTGTTATTTGATACAATGCTGAAGTCGACATAGGTGTTATTTAAACATATTGCTGAAGTCGACATAAGTGTTATTTAAACATCTTGCTAAAGTCGACATAGTGTTATTTGATACAATGCTGAAGGCGACATAAGTGTTATTTGATACAATGCTGAAGTCGACATAAGTGTTATTTAATACTTGCTGTAATGGACACAACATTCTTTACATACATTTCTATAGTCGACATAAGCGTTAAAAGAAAAAACATTACTGTAGTCGCAATGAGCGTCATTTATACATATAGCTGTAGTCGACCTAAGCGGTAAATACACACATTGATGTAGTCTACATAGGTGTTTAATCTAAAAACATTACTTATGCCGACATAAGCGTCATTTACATACATTGCTGTAGTCGAAACAAAATGGTTAATTACGTACGTAGACACGTTTCTGTAAGTGAAGCCTAATGGTTGTGTCAAAAACTCTGATGTCAACCAGACGCGTGTAGGCCACGTGTGTATATCCACTTCTATGCTCGTTCTTCACCTCCACAGCGTACGAACATGTGTCTCCCACCTTTTGGTACTGGGACAGAGTGTACTTACAGGTACCCATGAAATCGACACGCTGTCCATCAAACATTATGTAATGAGGGTCCCCGGATGCCTGACACCAACAAACAGCTGAAAAGAAAAATATAAAACACTGTACTTCATTATCTTAATGACATCGGAACGCACCAAAACATGTCTCTTGAACTAGGGGAAACTCGAGATTAGTTGACATGATGTTCAACGAAAAAATGTTTAAAATTCCGTTTAGATTTTATTTGACAATTGATAAATCAGAGCAACATCTCTCTTTATTTGATATAAACATACACTTCATCGTAAATATACACACTATACTTAAGGATGTACACCTCTGAGAAGTCAAAAATTTCCTGTATTAAACTTTTTTTCTTATATGGATGTTTGTAAAAAGGAGTTAATGGCAAAGTAGAAAATGCAAAAAAACGATATGTCGGTGTGTTCGTTTTTGTGCTATGATCGATCAAAGATACCAATTTAACACAACATGTTATTTTAGGTGATTTTTTGGGTTTTGACCATTTGCGGAACAAATTCATACAATTTCTTTCAAGTGTGTTATCAGATATGTATGAATGTTTGTAGAATTAATAAAAATATTATTTTCTTTTAAATTATGGAAGTAAAATTTCTTAATCTTATTCTTTTAACTCAGAAAGCCGATTTTAGTTACCCCTACCCCCTATTTTTTAATGAAAAGATACTCATTTTTTTACCATTTTTTGCAGATTAAACGCTTGATATAAAAAGTTCTGGTATTAAACATTTTTAATATTTAATGAATTAAACGAAAATGTGTTTCTCTTTCTAAAACATCCATAAAAATGGGGGGTCGGTGTGCTTCTTTTTTTGTCCCATTATCATTTGTGTTATTGTTTACCTTTTTCGGGGCCAAAAATCAAAAGTGCTTCAGTTACACTAAATATGTAAAAAAAAATATCAATAATGTATAATTTTCCAGTTTGTTGCATATTATTTTTATCATATTAAACATTATAAAGTTGTACAGCAAAATTGAACCTGCTATAATTAAAAATGACGACACAATGACAACTTAAGTGATCAATCTAGTGTCAAAAAAGGTGATTTTTTTGCCTTTTTTGAAGCCTAAGAAATACACATTAATACTCATTTGTATTTTTTCTAAATTCTTGTAAAAAAAGTTCTACAAGCAACAGACATCTAGTTTTTTTAAATATTTTTCAGATGTGTGTTTGCTAATAAACTTGATCATACTTTGTTAAATACAAAAACCTTTTACAACAGATCAAAACGAGACTTGAACGTGATTGAAACCTCAGAAGAGTACATCCTTAATGGTAAATCAAAATTTAACCGCCGTATCTATTACATTTAGTTATTATTTATGACAAAACCAGACTCTCTTCAAGCGGATATCAGTTAAGAATATAAATCACATTTTAATTCAATAATATTATTTTTTCATTTATTTTGTCATATGTTCTTTGAAACACTGATATCTTTAAAATCGCCAAGAAGTCAAAACCAGTATTTTCCTCATTAAGGGTTACAATACGTTGATAACCATTTAACTGTGACGCTAAAATTTATAAGATATATCAAAAACTGAAATAGGAATATTTAGTCTTGTTAGAGATAATATCTGGTGATTCTTTTCCGAAATGTGTTTATTATTGATAATCAAACATCTGATACAACATTATTTCAAAGTATATTTTGTAAATGAACAAATAATTTGAAAAGAAATGTTGTCAATAAACAAAGCATCGAGATATACTGACTGAAAAATCGAGTGAGCAAGAACAATGCACAAAAGAAGAAACACGAAACCTATATGTTCTTTAATCATAATACGTGTGTCATGATGCTCACTTCCTGTATGTTTAATATTTTGGAAACTCTCATTCTATGATTGGCACTTAACATATGCTGATAGAATCGCCATGCGTGAGTCCAAACTCGTGACGTATGTAATTGTTTCTGTATTATTTGGTAATGGTGCGCTAATACTCACGGTAACATCCTTTGATGCCGTCACCCTGGTTGGGAGCTTTACATTCACAATGGTCATTGTCAACACACACGGCGCTGGGGTGACACTTTGGAAACTTCCCACACGTTTCAGGTACTTGACGAGAAATAAGAGTTTATCAATCAATGAGTATGTAGTAGGTTCGCATTAAGTTTCATACAAATATTATCGAAAGCATACAATTGTTATATTTAGTTAGTTTACTAAAAAAACAACTTCATTTGTATATCATATTTGAAATTGAGTTATATTGAGACATTAGATCATCTATGAAGTTTTCCTGTAATTTTCATTTCATGTCTATGTAAAAAACGATAGACAACACTGTTAACAATTCTTACTTCCCGACTTCCGTGTTGAGAGAATTATCTGGAACCCCAACAATGTAGGCAGTTGCGAAGATTATTCTTCTTTGTCACATTATTATCTATCGAACATATTTTACCTAAGAAAGTAGTTGATGAGTTAAAGTTCTATCTTCTGACATAAATTGAGACAGAAAATGAAAGATAGAATATATTGTGTGTATGATCGCCACTTGGCTTGGTAGGATATCAGATTATCCAATAGAGCAGATGGTATTCTGACAAACAGCTGCGCAACACATTTTCCAATCATAAAATGGAATAGAATCAATAATAAAGATTGATGATCACAAATATCATCATCGTCCGAATTAATTTGTTTTTGATTTCTATTAATAGGAGATAGAGAATACTTTATCTTGGGAAGGACACACAACTACTTTTATCAGTTGATAAACTTAAACAAACATAGAACATTACTCGTTAAATATTTTCGGGATCATGTCCTTATTTACTCTTATGCCTGGTCCATTTTAAAAAAAACATCTTGATCACTGTTTCTTAGATATGTTCCTGATTGTTCGAGCATTACAATGTTGTCCCACATTCCATCTGCGCTTCAGAGAGAGAACAGCCGATCAGAAATTTTGCAGAAGAAAATGATCGATTTTATCTGTGATAATTTCATTATAACAGCACCCTTCCCATGTGAAGGCTCTGTGTTAAGGAAGCAAACAGCAAACACTGGGAAACAGCTACGCCTTTGGCTTTCAATAATGCATTTAAAGAGCACGATTCCATCAGGATAGCATTAATAACACTAAAAGGATGACACTTAAGTCTTATTTCTTTTTCTGTTGTAACTTAATAAATAGATCTTGTTTTGTCAATGATTTGAAAACATTTTGAAGAGACTTGAAGTCAAATACTGTTTCAATGTTTACATTTGACTTTTTGATCATTTGAAATTATTTAAGCGAATTACAAGAAAGTTTGTTTGAGCACAGAAACTATGCTTGAGCATGAGAACTGTCACGTGAATACAAGCCCAGAGAGAGTAACATTTACGCCCGTAAAGACAACTTCAGAATAGGTGTCCGAGAGCTTATAGAGCAGAAACGAGCTACCCCTACCTATCTATGTTGACACAGTGTCAAGTGAAACTGGACATATCGAGTCACGTGATAGATGACCTAGTGACTAGGAAAAACGCTGTCAAAAGCATGACATTTTGTCTAAGCTAGATTACCGAAAGGTAACCACTCAACCATAAACTATATATACCAGTATTTTAACATGTTTATGCATAAATATCACAACCAAAATTATGGTGTCATCCACACATAGTACACAAGTAGTAACAAGGGTGTGAATAATTACTCGAGCCTTGGAGTTGAAATACTTTCAGATTCAGACCCAATCAAAATAAAGTCCCTTTACACTGTAACAGCATCTCTATATGACCAAGCTATATATTTATACTCAGCAATTAAGAAGGGTAAACAACCGTTTCAGCTGAGATAGATTTATATTGTTTTTTGAAATTTTACTCAAATTAGTATCAATATATTTACTGAAGCGTTGATACAATAATTTGTCATAAATCAGGGAAATACCGTGCAAAATTGATATTATTAACCGCCATCACAGTTCAAATCGAGGTTCATAAGTCATTTGCTTAGTACAGCGTATGACAATCGTAGCCAAACGTTCTTTATGTGTGACAGATAATTTAAGTGGGCAATGCAACACCTGATCATCTTTTTTTTGGTGACGCGACTGGTATGCGCTGGTGCGTTTGTTGTCAAAGATAGCCCCAACGACTTGACGTTGAAACTCAAGATTATCACCGTCTTCAAAATCATGCAAAGATTACGAGCACAATTTAGATTCCCTGTCACTAAAACAAGTCCTGCGCAGTTATCATAACAATTACCCACCCAGACCATTAAACTAATGCCATCAAAACGGTAACGTTCAGCGACGCAGCAGTCCACAAAGCGTTCAGCCCAACCTTTCCAAACTATGTCTCCCCTCTCCATGTCACCAGCAAAATATAGATTCATCTGTGAGCATTATTCCACTTGCATAATACTAAATAACGGTTGATTCGGCATAAGTATTATTGAAGTTACGGTGACGTTGTGTTAAACGATACACGACGACCAAGCAATGTTCGCGCGGTCTTACTCGCAGAAACAATGTGATAACGCAAATGCATCAACCCTTTTTGAAGGTCTTCAAGAGCGGTCCTTGCACCTGGCTTGAAATTTATTCAAACTTTGCAGACAATTGGACTTGGTTCAAATTTGGTCCAGACGAATCAACAAATATTTTATGTTTTGACGGCAAGCCAACATATTCACCCTTTCAAATTGTGACAACCGCAGCGTATGGAAAATGAGTGTTAGTGATGATTTGTTACGAATTTTCAGTCGTCCCTGGGTGACAAAAGCAGTATGTGCTCGTTTTCAACCAGTTACTGGTTTAATTCACGAGTTATTTGGGAAAACACATGAGGAGCTCTTGGGTCACCATAGACGTTCATAAGTAGGTAATGTCAAAGAATAGGGTATCCTTTAGTATGTTTTCGACTTATTTCGACTATTTATGGAACAAACACATTGCTCTATTTGCACTGTACCGATGACTTAAAACAATAGATCTCTAGTAATGGCGATAATTTAAAACAAATTAAGAATACACTCTAAGATGGAAACAATATCTTAATAATACCAGATTCGTCCTGTATATATTTGAATAACAATTTAAGTAATTTATCAAATAACCTCAATATATATTTTCTACAAAAAAATGTACCTTTCATGGGAATTCGCCCTTTGGAATGTCAGGTTACTCTATTTCCTGAATTGCGTTAGAATAATGAATATCTTTTTCTCTGAGCTCTTTGCTTAATTGAGAATGATGATGATGGTGTTTTCACTTGGAATCCTTTTCTTGTGTCTTTGTGCTTTTTTGATAAAAATAATTATGGTATTACCCCGAGGAATGCCGTTTTTTTGTGTTCTTGGACTTTCTAGAATGATGATAATGATGACTGCGATCTTTGCTGTATTTTTTTTTTCTTTAAATGGTCCACGTGTTTGTGTTCTTAATTGTCACTTAAAAAAAAATGTGGGTTTTTTTTTCGATTCGCTTGGAATGTTTCTTTTCGGAATGCATATGTTTGGTCCATTGAATATTTATTTAAAATGGATATGATTTTAGATTTTACACTAGTTTTCATAAGCGGTACTAAATGAGGGCAATAACCCAAGAAAATTCAACGAGTAATAATCTTTGAAATTTGTTTAAGTTATGGTCCCTTTGGAGGCTTTTTAAGGTCATGTTTTACAACTTAAGGAAATGTTATCAATTTATAGAAGTTGCTAGGAACAAGATTAAGCATGTTAATTAAACATCATATATACATAGCATATTTACCTGGTGGTATGCATCTGTATGTGACTTCCAAATATTTGTTCGTTCCAGGGCAAGGATCACCAAATACAGAACTTCTAGCAGATAACACACAATGGGTTTTATCCTCACAGCTGTTTCGAACCTTTTCCAAAGATGAGGATGATTTGCAATTTGTGTTGGAAAACAACAACAACAGATTTAAGCATGTAAGCTTGTTCAGTCTTCCGTATACAGCATTGGTGATTTTGATTAAGCCTCCATCCCTACATCCGATTATTTTAGTTTGTGATTCACAGATCACTTTATGTTGGTCCTGTCCTGCATATGAATGGTTTGGTTGTAATGCAAGAAACACTTATCAACGGTGATATATCAAATGTGATATATACACTGATACATCTATTTTAAAATACATACATTATTTCACATTATATACATAACTCCGTTTCTTATTAGATCGTTTTTATCACATCGCTTTGAATTCAGACATCGTGTTTACCTTTCGTACTTAAGTTTTTACGAGCGTTATTCATAAGCGCGAGGGAATTTCTATATTAACCAAAAAAGGTAGACGTTAACCAGGTGAGTAGACCTAACAATCATTGCTATTGTGTTTTCGTTTATTAACAGTATGATATAATAAAAAAATAATCTGCTTTAAATGAATCCCATTACATGGGTATTCAAAACTAATTGTAGCAAATCACCTTTTTAAATGCACGATAAAGACCGTGAAAAGCTATAATTCACCAACATACATGTACCACATCTGAGTCAAATTAGACAAAATCTTCATTTCGACAAATTAGAAGCGAGCATATGGTGGCATCATGTTAAATCGGGGAACCGATGTAGCGGTAGAGTTTGCAGTTAATAAGTAGAATCAAACAATTTCTAAAATCGCTCCAATAAGAGGTCATGGCAGTCACTTTGGATTCTCACGCGTATTTCCCATACTAACAAATGCCCATGCGGGATATAATTAGAATCCGCTTTGAAAGAAGTAACAGGGGCATTTTTACAAAAACCATAAACCAAAATTTGATATGGAATAACTTAAGAAAAGGGTACGGACGAAAATATCCGGATTATTATAATGATTCTTGTATTGCCGTTGTTTTGAAAACCTGAACATGTTGTTTAGTTCAGTCAGACTGCAATGAAAAACAAATGTGATGACATTGCCAATTTGAAAGATACATAATTATTTGTTTATTCGCAGTTGATCTCATCTTACCAAAGACAGCCAAAATATTATGTGTATACACTAGCTAATGCAATTAACACCATTATAATCAGTAAGATTACATGTGATTTTCTTAGTTAAACATATACCGGTTTGTAAACTAAAATCTGAAAACCAGCAATAACATGGGGTTTTTTTACACTTTGATCAAACACTATTTTGATTGCGACACAGCTATCAATATCGTCAACATTAAACTACCGCAAACATATAAGTAGTTTGCTCATTTCTGTATGGATTGTAGGATTCACAGCAATTACTGTATCTTTGTTTTAGCTGATCAGAAAATGTCATCGAGTTTGGCGTGAAATTTACCTTTGTTGTGTCCAGGAAGTAACGCTGCTTTCAATCCGTTTACTCTATGATCTACGGCGCCTATTACTTTTGCTACAATTTTCAAATTGTAATACAGAAATGATATCGATAACACAATGACAAGAAAATGATCAATATAAATGTTGAACTTTTTGAACTGTAGTACTCTTCGGACTGAAGAATATAATTCAATGATATTACTATCTAGACTAGACGATTTATGCTTTTAGTATTACTCTGGAACTAGATCATTTACTTTATCAATAATAATACTCCTTTGACTAGTTCATTGATATTAACAATATTACACTGATGATAGGACAATGAGAAAGTAGAATCAGGATAAATTGTACTCACCTAGTAAATTGCCATTTGTTTGTGAAATATCTGAAATGACATGTTATTAATATAAGATTAAACGGTCGACTGACGAATATTATTTGAAAAAAATAGCGAAGCATTTAAAACAACGAAAATAGCACATTAAAAAAACATGTTAAAACAAACCTAAACAGGTTCTTATGAATTGTAGCAAACAATGTCTATATCGTCGAGTTGGTTCAAACAGCAACATAATTATGTACTATTTTTCTTTCAGATGGCAGATTAAAATCACACGATATACACACACATATCATTTTATTAAATAATGCCTATTTTTCATTCTCTTAATATTTAAAATAATATTTTCCTGTTATTTTCCAAATTACACTTACTAAATCGTTACATTTGTCTTGAAAACGTTGCATTGTAGGGTCATGTGACCGTGCAATATGACAATTTATATTTCACGATATTATGTCCAATACAACGTAATCGTCATGTAACAATGTTCCACAAAGAACAAAGACGTTGATTTCAAATGTTCAATTGACTATGACTATTGACCATACCGATTTTTACTATCTTCTGACTGTCAATATGGCAGAAAAATTGCTATCCGCTGCCGTAGACGATTAACAACAGCTTTAAGCGGCAAATCAGAGTAGATTAAAGAGAGAAGTAATTATTGCCGTTGAAATTTTCCAACGAACTACCGTTACAGCAAATTGCAACTGAGTAAGTATATTAAATTTAAAAAAAAAAATGATGTTAACCTTTGTTAAAATAAATGTAGAAAAACAATTACTGAATGGCTTTTTCATGTTAAAACAAACATGTTTTAAACAATGCCCTTCGTTGCTGGAAGTTGACTATTTGTGATATTGCACTCCGGCCATGAGCAATATAATTAAACACATGTCAACTACAAGCACCTCTGGTCAAATATTTTCGACCATACCATTAACTGTATTACATTTAATATGATATGTTTTATTTTTGACTCAATGTTTTGTAAAACTCGATATTTTCGCGTTTGGATATGTTTATATTGTGCCTCTTTCTGCTGATCGCAGAGTGGAAATTTTGCATTTGAAACCTCCGAATTTTTCCAATTCCATTTTTTATTCATCTATAAAAAAATATTCTCACTATTCCTCTCTTCCCTTATTCAGTCAACGCGAAAAACGCGAGGATTACCACGCCATGAAAAGTGTCCACTTTGACAGAATTTCAAACTGAATGAATAAAGGATCCCAATTTAACTGCTAAAAATTGTAATTAGTTTTTTCTGGCATGATTATAGTTTAATTTAATGATTTCTAAAAAAAAATAGTTCTTTGCGGGAATTTAATGAGAAATAATAAAGATGAAAAAATGAAATATAATCAACAAATGTGTTCTGGATGTAAAGGAAATCAGCGCGACTAGACCGGGATTCAAACCCTGGACTTGAGATAGTTGTTCTATATCTCTTACTGATTAACTCATTCACTCCTGGGAATTTCATAATGAACTATTCCAGCCTTTGAATTGGAAGTGTTCAAATGTGTCCTCAGGGGTGAATGAGTTAAGCTAGCTGGTCAACGGACGTATTCTAGCCATTCGTGCTACAGATACACCCAAAGAGATGTTAAGGGGAGATTACTGTATATATAGAAAAAAAACACAGTGCATTCGGACTGGGATCCGTTAGTGCCTCTTTTTTCCTCAATATACAATGTATTTGAATCGTTATTCTACTACTTGATAAAGAAACTGATACAGTTAATGAATTAAACATGTTTAAATTGGCATGCCAAATTGGAAACAAATGAGAACACTTAAAGGCATGAAAATACCTTTGTACTACATCATAGCAAGTGTTTTACCTTATCTATCTGATTTAACACATGCTATCACGATTATCTACACGTTGTAAAATTTCCCTTTTAACAAAACACAGCACTTCAGACGATATGCACAAGACATACTTACTAAACAGAACGGCAATAAGCATAAGCAGATTCAGTCGAGTCATTTTCGTTAAGAGAACCTTTCCAAGTTACAAAAGATCCAGTCAATCGGGATATTTTATACCGCAACTTTAACAGATGTTATAACTAATTATAATTCATGTGTCGATATATAAAAATCAGTTTAACCAGGCAGGTAAAAAAGATAAGCTGCTTCTGAAAACGTGTTTTGAAATCTTTATGGCCACCAGGCTACATGTCTTATTAGTAATCTAGGCATTATGAGGAACAAAACCTCAGCAACAGAAACCTGCACGAACACCGCACTAAGAACAACCAGTTGAACTAGGCAATAGTGAAGGAATTATCTCAACTCCCGTAATAGAATGGTAGTAGTTAAAGACAAGTGGTAATTAAAAAAAGTTATTTATAGAAATATAGTAGAAAAAAGAAAAGTGCTAGCTTTTGAAATATGATAATAAAGGGAGGTACTTAAAGGCAAGAGAAAATTATAGTTAAGCAAAAGTGTTAGAAAAATAGTAGTTTTAGAAAATATAAGATGTACATTGGTGTTATTAATGCAAAAAAAAACCACTTACAAATAATTGTTACTAAGGACTTACTCGAATTTCTCATATACATGTAATGCTCTTTGAGTAAAACAGTTAAATGTTGCAGTCTCTCCAAATATACGGATACTGAAATAATGGGAAGTAATTACGTGAAGGACTATCGTCCTCTCAGGACAATTGAATTGACTCCGAATCAGCTCAAGCTATAATCATGTAAATACCGAGTCCCCAAAGGAAAAATGTCACACAAGAAGGGCATATCGAAGTGTAAACTGACTTTGTTATTCTATTATTCTATTCTAAGCAACCTTTAGAGTTTCATCTTTATGTTAGATATACTAGTAATTAGACTCGCTTAACTCTGAAATAATACACACAGAAGAACATAAGGACCGCCTAGAAAATAAATCGTCGATAACTCTTAATTGTGACTTATCAACTCGAATTTCGACTTCGTAACTCAAAAATCTGACTAACTAACTCGAAATGTCGCGATACTTACTCATGTATTTACCATAAATAAAGGTATTCCACATGCATTTACTATGAAAGTCAAAAATCGCATTGTTTCTAACTTCTAAATGGTAATATGTTAGAATAAGTTAATTTCTTTGTCGTTCCATGATCAAAATCACTATCAAAATGAACCAAACTAAAGTTCAGGAAAGGTTTAAATAATAATGTCGAAATGTTGAGTTAAAAAGAACCAATTTCAATGCATTACCTCGAAATTTCGAATAAGTCGGAAATATAATTAATTAAAACTTTGAGTTAATAAGTCTAAATTTCCAGTGAGCCTAAACTTCTTCTTAGCATTTCAAATGTCCAGTAAGCAAGTCGAAATTTTATTTTATCGAAATTTCAAGTATTCAGCACGAAACATGATTCTTTTGGTTTTCGACGTGGCCTATTTGCTCTTCCACAAGTACAGGCACATGACTAATCAAATATTTTATTTAAAACGTTATTTGTAAAATTTGTCTTGTGAATCACTTCACGTGCCTTTAAGCTGTTTTCAGTAAAGCTGACCGTGTAAGCAAGTACGGTTAATCCTACGCTAGGATGAACTGCCTGACACGTGAAATCCTATAAAATCGTAATTTTTAAATTAAAAACTTCATCACGAATGAGGATTCATAATCATGAAGTCTCATAAAGGAAAATGTTAATTTAAATCTTATTATCTTGATTTGCATAAAGGTTTTTGTATTATTTTTTCAAAACATAGATTTTATCTATTCTACACAGTGGTGTAAATTATTAATGCAGTCTGTTCCTGTTTTCACGGTGTTGTCATGCATACCAATATCCAGAAAAAGGACTAAGGTATTCCATGGAGACACTCTCTTTATTGATGTTACTATACCAGTGAACATTTCTCGAATTATTTATCTATGTAAATTTCCATATTTCCTACTTATCTTGATCTTACTTCAACTTCTTCAGAATATGTCAAGGGCATAATTTTTAGCCTTTTTAATATAATTATTTGCTTAGTTGTCTGAATGCGCATAACACATGGAACAGTATTGTTTAGTCTAACTATGATTGTTGTAACGGTTTGACATATCCAAGATACGCTATCACGGTTAGTAGTTACTTACACCATAACTGTATACATTTACGAAATCATCGTTTATGTTATTATGATAAACGTAAACTACCTTATGTAATTTGAACATTGAGCCCACTACATACAATAATTATCATTTTTTCCCGACTTATATTAATCAATCATGTTGGCCTAGATGAAAGCACTCAGAGGATCTAAATGTGAGAGGAAACCTGAATTCTCAGGGAAATCCCATATGATCGAGCATGTGACCAAAAACCTTTTCACGTCTGACCGGATATTCGAACCTTGACCGTCTTGGTGAAATGCGAGTGCGCTTTCCACTGCGCCCCTCGATCATCTTTTTCACCTCATTAATAGTGGCTGGTCGGTGTAAGTATTATGCGTCAACATCAGACGCACATGTACAGACATAATTAATATGTTATTATTATTACTGTAATTACCAGTAGTGACTGGTTTATTGAAGTTCTAGTGTATATTACGTTTGCATTATAATTGTATTTTAATGATGTATATATGACAGATATTGACTATTTGCAATATATCATATATTAAAAGCACACGGTAACAAAAGCTAGTGCCATTATCTACTGAAATTGTGACAACTAGTCTTATGTACAATGTATATTCAGCATTCCAGAAACTGTCGGTTATCCTCAATGATTGGAGCGGCATATATTCATCAAATAAGTAAGCAATGTTGAATATAAAAACCGTTTCATGTTTTACGTATACAGTTTATAAAACAAATTTATTTAAGAATTGAAACTTGCTTTGGTCGATTTCATAGTGATGAATTGAGTTGCTTCCAGTTCATTAAATTTGTTTAAAAACGAACTCAATTCATCTCAAAGCAAGTCACAATCCTTATATTTCAATCAACGGGCGTTTTATTCAATAATTGGAACTTGTGAAGTCCATTCTTATAGTTTGTCCTAGGTTCTGGAGCTTATGCAAGTTTACGTATTGACGTAATGGAACAAAATATAGTCCGTCATTGAAGGACCATCATACAACATGATGGTGACCGTTGATATTTCAATAAAACGAAGTTATGCAGAAACAAACACAAAACCATATTTTAAATTCCATATTTAATTTTTGTTGAATTCATAGGATATCAAATTTGTGACGCGTGATCGCGGAAGAATATTATATAGACGCGGTTAGTAGGCTCAGCTGCGAGTCAAGGGCATCTATCGTTTTCCTAGGTCGAAGTGGAGAGTCACTAAATATCGAGGTTCTACATCTTCTGGAATATGAAGCTGCAATAATTGAACGTTGAATTAGACAGGAAACCAGACGTGTCTTGAAAGGACGAAACAATTTGATATGACGGTTGGCTGTTCGACTGCATTTCATATAGGACGGGGCCACAAGGATCCACGTAGTTTTCGATTTGTACCGGGGTTGATACTGACACGAGAGGCAGAATGGATAGTTGGAGGGAGAATTTCAAGGGCAGTACATGTCTTGTCACTACCGCTAGCAACCATGAGCTGATAATACTTTGTTGATTGAGCATTTTTGGTTGTTTGAACAATTTCCTGTGTAGTTTCAATAGAAATGTAAAATATCACCAAGTGGTATAGTCTTCGTTAATAGTTATCAGTTAATCAGACGCAGATGTACAGGCAATGTTAATCTGGTCAAATTCATCGGAAAATGAAACGGGTTACATTTGGTAGTTATATTGAGTCCACCTTGAGTATGAATTGGAATATTAAGGACTGACACAGAGGTCCAGAAGCTGTGATGCCCCATGTGTCCTTATAATCAGTGCCCTTCCTTAAAACCACAAATTTAATATACAGGCTATTGTTTGCAAAACCTTTATAAAATCTATGCAAATCAATTGTTGTTAGATCATTTCTGACGAATTTCGATATTTGTGCTACTTCATTTCCCATGTATAACATGGGATTCAGACATATAGATAAAATAGAATGGATAATATTATATACATCTATCAAATTTACCTGTTTTGTGATTTGCTATCGGCTTGTTCGAAATGTTTTCTATAAAGAAACCTAATTCTTCAGTAGCATATTGTAATACAATAAGCGAGAAAATGTCCCTCTAACATGTTCTTTTTAGTAAATCTTGATTTTCAAATCAGTTCACGTTGTTTTTGGACGCCGGGCTCGTGACCGAAGGGTTGCGGGTTCGCGCCACGGCACGGCGATGTGTTGTATCTTTGAGCAAGATACTTTACTCCGCTTCTTCCAGTCTACTCAGCTGTAAGTGAGGACGTGGTTGGGTAGTGCTATAATTGTTGAATGCTAGCTGTTAGCGCCGAAATGGCAGCTCCGGCTGTATGCTCCCCAGGGAGTTGAGAATGTATTGGCTGGTTGCAAAGGCCCTATAACCACGTATAATAATTTGTTAACCGCTTTGAGACGACCTACGAACTAGGATGTGATAAAGCGGTATATAAGAACCTCCAACTATTATTATTATTATATCACATTAATGTTCGTTTCTTGGCAAGAAAAAATGCAAAATATCACTTTAAGTGACGTAATCTAAGTGATTTTATATTGGCTGTAAATCCACCAATCGTAGGTCACAACAAGTATATAACAACTCTTCCTTCTTCTTAAAAGTCTATTTGGCCCAGATTGAAGCGAATGGAGGGTCTGAATGTGGGAGGAAATCATTTTTTGGAATCGAACACCGCCGTCCTGGTATACGATATATGATAGTTAATATGTATATAATTGTATAGATCATTTTATTCTCATGCTTTGGAATTATTTACAACATTATCTATCCAATGTTTACCTGTACAACCCTTCAGGGGGTCCCCTGTGTGTCGTGCCTTACATACACACGTGTAGTGACCATCCTCAAGTTTACACTCAGCGTTAGTACCACACGAATCTTTATCTCGGTACATACCGCTGTAAATTATCTTACTACTGAACAGTCAATGAAAACAAACTCTGCACCATCCTATATCAAAAACAATAATCTACATTTTTTTAAATAACGTTTAAGTTTTATTTCATAATTACAAGACGGAATGCCATGATAGACTAAGTCATGTTTCGTTACATCACACCTTTCGCATAGAAGACATGTTACATTAATCGACATTGCGGTATGATTCTCTGATTTAAAAAATATACAGCATTTGATATAGCGCCCAATCTAGCTAACATACGTCACTCTAAAGCGCTTTACAGTACATAATTAATACAACTAACATATACACTAATCAATACAATTTTGAGGAATTCTCAGGCGCTGCCTTATCAGGCGCTTACTTCTAGTCCTATGCCACCTGGCTAGTATCTCCCTATGTGTGCATGCCTGCGTGTGTGCTGGAGGTGTATTGTGTATTGTTATTAATGTGAGATTAAGAGTGTTACTTGTTTTAAACTATTTATGCGCTTACGATGATATAAGTTAAATGATTACCTTGCTTCAGGACATTCGAGTTTTGTTCATTAAATGCCGTTACGTTCGACTGTGGTGTGTCAAAACTTTTTAAAACGTTTGATCGATAAGTGTATTATAACTGTTAGGTTTCACTCATTTATGTAAATATACACCACTAATCAAATTCAAAGTGGTAATGGATTTTTTAATACTCATCACCGTTGAAATGATGTACGATACCTTAAAATGAAAAGCTTCTCATTACGAAGGTTTCCAAATTAAAAAAAAGAACTGTTAATGTCTTCAAACTATGGTAATTTAGAATGAATTGGTGACGTATTTGACAGTGCATCAACGTAAAAGAATTAGCTGTTTTTGACTTATTAAATCAAAATAAGAGTTAAACACGAAGAGGCCAGCGGTACGACTATCCTGTAACTTTTCACATCAATTTCCTCCGTTTAAGATTGTGATAGTTTTAGAAAATGCAACTGTTAATTGCTCTCGGTTTTTAAATCTAGTAACCCCTGGAATATGTCATAGCAAAATTGAAGGCACAAAGAAAGCTGTTTAATTGGTCTCAGGTAAATAAAATACTGACCAATCGCTAGGTTGATACCTGTCCTTTGAAGATTACCAAGGAGAGACGCCCGACTTCAAAGCCTGTCAATTTGTACCGTTACGTGACCGCGAGAATCTTTTGATGTATATTAAAGGATCGAACTAGTCTTCTTGTCTCATTAACACGGTGGCGCACACCGAGCCTTCAATTTTGCTGTGACATATTCCAGGGTGAAAGTGATGAGAGTGAAAGTGAGCGTAACCCCTGGATATCGGGGATGCACTCATCCAAGCAGAATCAGTTCACCTTTACCATGATAAGCAACCGTTTTCGTAAAGCTTCACATATTATCTAAAAATAATAACTATTGCAATTCATTTTATTGAATGGAAAAATACAAGGAAAATCTCAAGATCGTTTTTCTTATCCTTTCTTTCGTATTCACTTCCGGGCTTGTTTTTAACAGCTGAAAGAGTAAAAAATAATTAAAACATCATTTTGGTTAATTTATAAAACCGGATTAGTAGTGACTGGATGGAGGAAATAGTTGATTAGCGGTCACTGGATGGTGGGAAAACTGGATTAGTAGCTGCTAGATGGAGGGAGTAGTTGATTAGCGGTTACTGGAGCGGGAATAGTTGATAAGCGGTCACTGGATGGTGGGAAAACCGGATTAGTAGTGGCTGGATGGAGGAAATAGTTGATTAGCGGTCACTGGATGGTGGGAAAACCGGATTAGTAGTGGCTGGATTGAGGGAATAGTTGATTAGCGGTTACTGGATGGTGGGAAAACCGGATTAGTGAAAATACCGGAGAAGAGGTGAATAGATTAACTAGATAGTAGTTTATGTTACATTTGAATTGAAATTTGATAAAGAATATATTATATAACGCACATTGACAACGATGTTATTGCGATAAAATGAAATTATGTCAAAATAGTAGGTAAATAGGGGAAGAAGCGTTAAAATCACAATGCGTTATATGCTCAAAGTATTGAGAAACTTATTCAGCTTGTTTTTTCTAAAACAAGTGTAAATATTTCACGTTATATCAAAATACACATATCGGGAAATCGGTAGCTTATCGCCAATTAATATTTTAATATTGATATCTGACATGGCTGCTTGTCCGATTCTTGCTGATTGTTATCGCCGTAATGGGTATGCTTTGTAAAACGAAATAAGGGCAATTTCTGTATAAGAACACTGTTCTGTTTTTCATTCAAAATAACGAGGGAATGATGAAACATAATTGCATCACCACACGTGGACTATTCACCAGGATACGTCAGGCAGATCCAATTTACCATTTGTATAGCCTAACATATAAGATACAAGACTAAGACGTCCAACAGAGATTTTATAACACGGAGACACCAGGCAGTATCTGTTTCACACGGAGACATCAGACAGAGTTTGTATGAAATAGGGACACCAAGCAGTATCTGTTTCACACGGAGACATCAGACAGAGTTTGTATGAAATAGGGACACCAGGCAGTATCTGTTTCACACGGACACATCAGACAGAGTTTGTATAAAATAGGGACATCAGGCAGTGTTTGTATGAAATAGGGACATCAGGCAGAGTTTGTATGAAATAGGGACATCAGACAGTATCTGTTTCACACGGAGACATCAGACAGAGTTTGTATGAAATAGGGTCATCAGACAGTATCTGTTTCACACGGAGACATCAGGCAGTGTTTGGTTATAGTGGAGACATCAGACAGAGTTGGTATAACATGTAGACATCAGGCAGGGTTTGTATAAAATGTGGTTATATTTGAGACATAAGACAGAGTTTGTGTAACATGGAAACTTCACAAAATTTGTTTATAATGTAGACACCATACAGAGTTTGTTTAACATCGAGACATCAGGCAAGGTTTGTCTATAATGGAGATATCGGACTGTGATTTTATTACATTAAAACATCGGACAGACATATGCCAGAGATTGTCTTACATGGAAACATTAGAATGGAGACATCAGTCAGAATTTGCACAACACGGAGATATCGACTTTGAAAACACATACACTATTTCGAGGCAAAATATGTATTCTACTCACTATAACATTTCACAATATTCCCATTTATTTTTGTACTTTGGGTCGTCAACAAAGCACCATGGCCGCTTTCTGACGACAGGATTAGGGTTTCTGCGGTAATTTGCCTGTCCTGACAGCTTTCTGGCAAACTTGTTTGCCCGTGGATATTGTGAGGACCAGGACTGACACAGACGTCCGGAAATTGTTATACCCCATTTGCCCTTATATTCAGTGCCCTTCCTCGTATTCTTGCATTCTAAAGTCAAACTGAAAAGATATGTACTAAAGCTTTGTAAGAATTTATTGTACATTTTATATTATTTTATTATACCAAGTACATAAATCCCAAAGTCGATATATAAAAAAAATCATCGGGTGTGCTACTCGCATTGATGCTTTTGCGTTCAGGGACTTGTGCGTCATTAATAGATGATTTAACATCAAGTTCCTACCTCCCTTTTTGAGGGGAAGTACAATAGTGTGGCGGTCGAAACATTTATGTCGCTCTTACTGGAGTTCAAGGATAGGGTAGTAAATCAATCAATAATAATACATTGTGTTACACTATCACGTATCCAATAAATAAACACAAGACCTCTTTTTTAATCGAAGGTTAAAGATTCGATATACGTGTCGCAAATTGACCTAACTTTCAGATTATAACATATAGATATACCAATTACATTCCCTGCTATCAAACCATAGCACCTGTTTGGCAAATGTAAAATCATACTCTTGTCTCATCATTTTGTACTATTCAAGATTACCAACCGATTACATTACAATTACACTTTTTGATATTCTTTGAAATCACGTCCAAAATGGATTGATTACTGTTTTGATCGAAATTACTGGTAAAAATTATTGATCAATAACGTCATTATTGTACTGTTTTCATTGACATTCAATTGATGTCATGATCATTCTGTTGTAAACTACCGGCAGAGATTACTGATCACTGACGTCATTATTGTACTGTTGTAAATAACTGGCAAACAATAAGTCTGGATGACGTTAGTGGTATATTCTTTTTCAATTACAATCAGGGATTACTGATGAATGACGTCATGATAATTATGTTGTAAGTTACTGACAAATTAATTAATGATGACGTCATTTTTTGTGATGTTGTAAATAACTGACCGATATTAGCGATAGATGACGTTAGTGATTGCGAAACATTGCTTGAATTTGATCACATACAAATTTCAAAATAAATCAATAATATTAATATCATAATAATACAATTCAATTTGAATTCTGTTTAGTTTCGTTTTGACGCTTTATGATCAAAATGACCTTCTTGTGCCGAGGGGCAGAAATGCCATACCTACATGCATACATCCCCGGCTTTGACCTGTAACATTTGATGGAAAAAGTTAACTTATATCCCGCTCAAAATATCCACATCCGGTTTTAAAAAAACGGAAACGGTGGAAGTTTATAATATAAACCACATTTTTTCCATTCATTTTATAAAGCCCAATTTGGAAACCATACAACCGATATATATATATATATATATTAAAGTATCATCACATGTTACTGGAGTTGTTTTCGGCTCGTACGAAATATTTTCTGAGAAGAAAGAAAATGATGTTGATTAGTATGATAGACACATAAACTCAATCGCTGGTGTATTTATCAATATGTGAATCGCAGGTAAGATAACTTGTCAAACAGCTTGATGACGAGAACCACAGTAAACGGTTTGTACTTTCAACATGACAACTGCTTTTAAAAGTTATTTAACTACGATGACCATTTTATAATGTTAAATGCATACATTTTAACATCAAAGAGGCAGAGGCGTCCATTTTTTGAAAGACACATTGAAAATTAACCGTGATTTGTATCAATTTAAACAATACAAATCAGGATAACTGGTTTGATTTAAGTTTAACAGGCCCAACCCCTTGATACATTTGGATAACATTATACACAAATGCATTCGGTTAATGTAAATATCATTTTACCTGGTATATAGCATACATCAAAGGTACCGCCACACTCTCCGTTAACCCATACTTCGTTCTTCTGTCGGCCATAGCTGAGACCGAACACACATTTCAGGTCATCTGTCTTAGATACCCAGGTGAGGTATTTTATCACAGGTTTCGTACACCGCCGTGGGTGGCCTTTTGCACTCGAGCACGATATTTTTGTTTCGGCTATACAATGCGGCTTTTTCGCTTCTAAATATAAAATAAAGAACATTCATGAACGATTGTGTATCAGTTCATGAAGGAAGTACCAGAATTTTTTGTTATGTACTAATTTGTTTTGTTTTTCATGTACTGAATACAATGTGGAAATAATGAAACCATGTCAGGACAAAAATGGAAAACTCTTGTCATCGATGTAGCATATTTAAGGTGTATGTCTCTAATGCTGCAGTTACTTTTCCATTATTACAAGCACATGATTTTATTTCTTTTGATTATTTTAACCTCACGCGATAAGATGTCGAAGTCTTAACTTATTTTCGCGTTACAACCCATAGTGATCGATTATCGTCTTAATATTGATGTTCATGATTATCAAGTGTTATAGTAGAGAAATAGCTCAAGAGAAACCATCACTCGCTTGATATCAGGTATCTTGTATTCAGTTGATAATCTTTATTGGCGGAAATACGTCTTGTACGTTCTATGTTTAACACTGTTTGAATGAAAATAAAATCTTTCCTTATGAAACTGTGTAGCAGATGGGGTTTTTTTCTTTCAAATTTTGTCTAAAAATATCTTCTTTTTTTAGTTATTCTCAGAATTCCAATTAGTTAAGCCAAGACTGTAATTAACATTTCTTGTAAGACTGATATACATCTTTGAACATTCATTTTTGAAGGACCAAGATTGAGCTTCTAAGTTTACCATTTCCGAGCTTCAATTGATAACCATTGGGGATTAACTTCATAATTTTGGATTTGACGTTACGTCACAACTCGTTACCGATTGCTCAAACGGTTCGACGGAAATACCCAAACAGTTGACGATAGAAAACATTCACGTGTAATAGATATATTGAGGGAAGCTAGTAAAAATGTACGAAACTGTCTAACTGCCTTGGTCCGGAACTAGGTCACCAGTTGGTCACACTATTAATCCCCCTGGCCATGAAAATGAATAATACCGAAAGAATAAAAAAAAAAATGCAGAATAAAAATGTTTTTAATTTTAAAAAAACACCTCAAAAACCCAGGTAAAAGTCCACTATTCAATGCTTTGCAATTACTCAGAGAGATATATGTAACCCCAATACAGCAATCATGAACTTCGATGTAAATACAATTAATAGAAAGTTATACATGGAGACCATAGCTAAATGTAATCAGAGATCAGGTGTGCCGGAAGAATAACCGTCCTCTGATTCATCGTCGACAGCCGCAATGTCAATTTAGGTACTATCCAACACATGTCACGTCCTTAAAGCGAGAACAATGGTAGTGACAACGACACAACTCGGCTATCTAATGACTATGATGTGCCAAGCACAAACTCGACCTTTGCATCAAACAAGGAGATAGAAAATTACATTCATTATCATTGGTTGTCAGAATGAAAAGAAGTTGAGAACGACTTCAGAACAAATAACGTAGAACTTGAGAACGGATTTTCCCATTCCCCAGCACTTGGGATCGTATTTCTCCAAAAACGAACGTCTGTTCGCGCCAGAAGACGTCCGAAACCGGAAATAGTGTCCACACAAAAATGATCCGCAAAAGAAAATCGTTCGTTATAAACATATCAATACAAAGTTACGGAAAAACATTGTGAGAATAACAACACCATTTCAAGCGTAAAAGTGCATATGGAAAAACCAATGATTATAGGATTGTTTTAAAATTATTTGTCTACGTAGTTTTAAGGTTCATTGTATTCCTCCGCGCAAAACTTGTTTTTGTTTACGCTTGTCACAGGCGATCGTTGACCATTGAGTTTAGAAGCCATTTGGAAAACATGGTGTTTAATTGAATTTTTTAAATGGAGAAATATATATGTTAGTAGTATATTGATGATAAATAGTTTATCATACAGTATTTTCAGAGTTTGTCGTTCGATTCGGTTGCCTCTCGATTTTATCCACGTGTTCGCGATGAGAAAATTGTTCTCACCACAAACCCTGAACAAACAGTGTGCTAATCTATAAATAACAAGAATGCTTTCCTACAAGATCCTTTTTGCCACCATAACACACTTGCCCATAATTTTTGGTCGGTATCTATCACGGAAAACATGTAAACATGATGATCATGATATATGTATAGATCCGAGGTATCAATAGTAATAGGAGACACATGAAGTACTCTGAATTTGGGGATAAAGTAAGTCTCTGAGTCCCCCATACAAGGTTTAACTCGAAGCGATGACGAGTTGTTAAACGATACAAGCCTTGTAGATGAGAATCGACGTTTGCTTTATCCCTATATCTAATTATTTAACTGCAAAGAGAAGTTTTTAAAAATATACATTACAAGCCTGAGATTTCTGACAATCTATCTACTCTTCCGCTATATCTAAAGTGATGTTTTGATAAATACACAAACAAGCTCTTTGCCTAATTACTCTTATCTCTCATTGATTGGCTCGGTCATTTTTGTAGGGAAGTTACATAAACTGGCGAATGATTAAGTCCTAAGGAATGTGTTAGGTTTCTTACTAACTCCCGGGACAGCAAATTGGGGTATAGAAAATTAAAATTTATAACTTCATTTACATAAAATAAAAATAATGAAATAAATACTTACTACACATGGGCATATCACAATATTCCCAGTCTTTCCTGTCATTAATAAAGCACCATGGCGCCTTGGTTTTTCTACGTGGATACGGATTTCGACAACCATTATGAGCTACAAGTTTTGCGAATCTATGCGCACTTAACGTGTTCCATGTTCTGCATTGTCTTCCGGTAACTGTTTCGAAAATGGCGCCCTCGTATTCTGACCCGTCGAATTTCATTCGACATTCAAGCGGTGTTTAAATACAACAATTAAGAGATGGTGCAACATAATATTTAATTTGAAGTGATGTGACAAATGATGTTATGATAGCTTAGATATAAGCAATTTTTAGAACATACAAACTTTTTAATAGAAGTTCTCTTACCTGTACACGCCTTCAGAGGATCTCCTGTGTGTCGTGCCTTACATACACACGTGTATTGACCATCCTCAGGTTTACACTCAGCGTTAGTACCACATGGTTCCCTCGTTTCCTTGACAACAATCTTCATCTCGTTACCTACTGCTGTACACTGCTTAACTTCTGAACAGTCACTGGAGACAAATTCCGAACGTCCTAAAATAGAAATAGTTTTGCCTAACGCTCTTAATCATATTAAAACCGAACAAACACTAGAAATAAATACAATCCAATTCTTAAACAAACAAACAAAAATCTCTCACAATAGAACAATTATTGCAAAGCAGAAATAGCATTATCCATGTTGCTACAGATCAAAACCGCACAGCTGATTGTAAGATCTACCTGAAGAAGTGAACAACATCTGTGTGTTAAAAAGTATACGTACATTTTTAATTCTAAACATTTTAAACAGCTTCGTATCCACAATATCATTGTTTCCTCATCAGTATTAGTATTGCTATTGATGTAAATTGACTTTTTCTCCAGAATTTATCCTTTTAACCTCTTTTATCATACGTGAACCTTATCGCATTATCTAAAGCGTCATACGACCATAGTGAGGAATAAGAAGTGCATTTTATTAGTTATTAGTTATAACGTTCCTCCAAGATATATCATATCCTAATGCATTCTATTTTTGTACTTGCAGTTGGATATTATTAAGATTTTTGATTATAAATTCATATGTTGGTACATTTTATAACTCTAAAAGCACAATCATCAATTTGTAAAGAACGAAGTTACCGACCCGATATTGAGTCCCATCATCATCTCTACATCCGCACTCCTGAACACGTATACATTGTCCTTCATTCGTTACAAATCCCTTGTCACAAGCACAGCCTTCTGCCATGGGTTTCCTACACCTGATAGGGGCTTTAGGAGCCTGACATGAGGCAGGACAGGCAGTCACCTTTTTGACGTAGTGGGCGTTAGCTCCACAGGTTATTTCTATTACAGATACATGAAAAGTAGTTCCGTATCAAGCATTTAATTTATCAGACAAGTCATCTCTTTTCAATTATTGAATTCGATAATCATGCATATTCACCGTTTTGGATACATGTTTTCCTTCTGAGTCCTACAAGATGTGTAGCGAGGCAATTGTAATAAAAAACATATATAAAAATAGGGATAACATTCTCCTTTATTTTATTTCATTTTTTAAGAAATACAGAGCCTAACAAACATACAACCCGCTATGTAGAGTATCGCATGATACCTCCTCACTACACAAGCCAAGGTATTTGCAGGTAAGAGGGATTATAATGTAACCCAGATGTTAATATGTCCATACGTAAATCCATCGATTGATTTAAGGAGGCTCCAACGAAATGTACTTAAGCTGCAGAATCCGTTAAATTTGTTCAAATACTGCTTACGCCACAATATGGACAAGATTTTTTGAAATACAAGGCAATGCGATAAGTTGAAGATTTTCTTTTTTATTCCGAAAAATACATTGAATTAACGAAACATCTCTCTTAGGATCATTTAATATGCATGTCCCTCTCGTCTCGACATATAGTTTGTTGACATTGTCACGCATATGTACTGGTGCTAACCCAATGTTAAATACAGTCTATACTAATACATCGATTATCAATACGGGATACTGATAAAGAAATAAGTCAAGAACAAAAAGGAGCCTCCTTAAGCTGACATCTCATTATGATCAACATTCAAATTATTAAGTTAAATTTTATTTACAAACAAATTTTTGCTCATTTTTGTTATATCAAAATATATACTACACCCAGCTTCTCACCAGGAATCAACATAAACATGACACGATTAACACATTACATGTAATTACCTGTACAAGCCTTCAGAGGATCTCCTGTATGCCGTGCCTTACATACACACGTGTATTGACCATCCTCAGGTTTACACTCAGCGTTAGTACCACATGGGTCCCTCGTTTCCTTGACAACAATCTTCATATCGTTACCTACTGCTGTACATTGTCTTACTAATGAACAGTCTTTGGAGACGAATTCAGTACCATCCTAAAACAGAAAAAGCAATACCATTTTCTAAATGATATGTCAGAAAATTATATTTTACATTTTAATAAACCTCGTCTCGCGGTGTTTTTTCTTAATGGACAGAAGGTGGAAAGACACAAAAAGATATGGATTATTGCCTTTTGAGTCGTAGGGTTGATTTTATAAACTACCACAAATGCACTTTTTCACGAGTGTGACAGAATACCAATTTTTTCCTCGAGTGCAAAAGTATCAGGTTAGTTTTATTAGCTGCATTTGCAATGGTTAAAAAATAACATTAGTATTATAGTGATATTGAATCTATATTTTAAATATATTTCCTGTACTACATACCGGGGATTATTGCCCGTCGTCGTCAGTACAACCACATTCAGCCTCGCGAACACAGCGTTGGTTACTAAGAATATACCCTGTATCACATTCACCCCCTCAACTGCGTTCCCAGTGCATTTGCCAGGGGCTTGCCTGTCCACACACGTGACAGGACAAGCTGACATCTCAGCGCTGTAGTGCGAGTTTGGTCCACATGGTAATGCTGAAATTTTGATTGTAGCAGAAACATGATATTTTGCAAATATTTTCGATGAAAGTACTTATATCATAAACAAGAAGTGTGTTACTATGCTCTTGTCAAAGTACCTGGCTGTTGATAATTCCATTATCAACGTAATATTTTAGAAGGCCGCGTTGACAACAATGGTTAGAGTGGCAGATATTTTTCGACTAAATTATTCGGTAACTGAGGGATTGAACAGGTCACGAGTCAAATAAAGGTATCATATATATTTCTTAGTATATGGTGATCAATAATTACCATAGGTGATCCTATGGTGATAGGGGTAACCTGCCATACTTGTACTGTCTAATATATCTGTATACGGGACAGTAGTAAGTTAAAGTTGTTATCGGTAAAAACCTAGTGGCATACGCGTGTATAGGACAAGAACATTGATGTATTTCCTAACTTTATAGGTTCTATCCCAAAAAAGACTTAGGCGAGATGTTATTTGAATGCAGCTCTTTTGTTGATAGTTTGCCCATTTGGAGTTGCAGATGTGTAGAAACCATTTACAAACTTGAAAAGACGTAGCTTACGACACAGTGTCGACGTTCTCCATTTGACTGTGATTCCCCTATAAGCACACAGGTCAGCTAGAGCACTGACGTCTTCACAAAGCACCTTCTCGAGGGATTTCCCTTATTTGTTGTCTAACCTGTACGTGATACATTATCTCTTCTTAGTAACCATTAATGATTGTAATCATAAGAAAGCTTCGTGGTGGCATGCCACTATCAAAGTCCTGCACAAACTGATATTTGATACTGCATAATGCAGATAATAAGCACAAAATAAATATATCTGTGACGCTTTTTGCATCAAGTGATTTGTTTCGTGTCAATATGATTTCTGACTATAGTGTTCACCATCTTTGAATCAACCAGTGGTTAAGGTATTACTCTAACAGTTGCCAATCTGAGGTTACCTGCCAAAGACAACTTTTTGAATGCTTTTATCCTTCTTGTCAGACCAGAAATACCATACCTACTTTTGTATAACCAAACACGTGCCCCTGTACTAACCTGAACACGCAGTAGTCATACACACAAGAACTAAAGAGAAGTGCAGCCTCCTCTTTAACACTTTTGAAACACTCGCTGAAGGCACTTTGTTTAGTACTTGTTGGGTCCATGACTCTACATACGGACGTTGTTTCTCCCTCCGTCTTAAACGTTGGATTCTGTGCACAAGGGTGGAAATCCTGTGGTGGTGTTTTACAGCTGAAAATAATTCATGAAATGGTCACGCGTCAAGCTATATATGTTTTCTCTACCATCAGGGTTAATGCTTGACGCGACCATAGAATTTAAGACTCTTTAATGCCCAGGGGTGTAGGATAGGAAAATTCCACCCGAGGTATGGGTTTTCAAATTAGGTAAAACCCGAGGCTTTTCTTCCCTATCCTACATCCTTGGGCATGAAAAAGTATTTTTCTATCGTTCAAACGTTCAGCATGATTTAGCATATCCCATATTTGCACAGAAAACAATAATCACATCTTTCTAACGTATACGGAAAATATATCGTAAAATGTTTTAATTTCGTCACGTCGCCTTTTTCGCACTGCGGAATCGGCGATTGTCAAAAATCGTTACGTCACGTCATTGTTGAGTCATTGTGACACCACGTCACGTAAAATGAGGTGTGAGATAGAAATGTCCTACACCCCTTTCTAACAATGGACAGCTCTATCATACACACAGGGAAATGAGAGAAAATTCGTTATCCTGCCTCTCTGTATGAAAGGTGCATTTGTCCCATTTGGAACACTCATGGGGATACGTGTATCTTATATTGGTACGATTAGTTACTTGTACCAGTATGACGTCATCATCAGATGAAGGCTTGTTATTATGGCTTTATTTGACTGACTGTAATAAACCTTGCTGTCGTAAACTTACAGCACCTAGAGAACATAGAAATAATTGTACAAGCTTACAGCTGTACCCGGAAGGTATTGCATGGATCTTTAAATGTGAGGTACACTTACAACATACCATACTGTTACTATATCAAGTCTTACCAACACTAAAATATTAATATCCCAAATACCAACAATTGCTAGATTCCATTAAGTATAGTATCCTGATCTAACAAACAATACATCAAACAGACACAGCTATAGCTATAGTCAGCTATATAAATAAAGCAATCAAATCATATTATATTTTCCAAAGAAAAGCTAAATCTTTTAAATATAGCTTCTTATGTAAGTCAGCAAAATGAAATATCCTTTGAAAATGCAACTTTAAAGCGTGATTACATTTTCACTAAGGATGCTTTCGTTTTCGAGGTAGATTAAACTGAATTTGCCTTGAGTCACTACATCTACCACAGATGGGCGATTGTATTACTTACTGTTCAAGTACTAGGTCCGAATCATCGGCGACTTCAAACGCATTAACATCTTTCCTGTCATCGTTTTCGTTATTATTACAATTACCACAGATCCCAGTTAGGTCGTTCCCGTACACATTAGGTACACGGACGTTAGCGTTACTGTTACCGTCAAACTGCACCACCAGACCACACCTGGTTTCCAACCGAACATACGTCCCACTTATATCTCAAACTCTTCCGTCCGATAGGGAAGAAACACTTCTTTGTCATTCACCTAGAAAAAAACAAGATCAGTAAAAATTTACGCAAGTGATTAAAAGGAAGCAGTTATACACTCATCGACAAAATGGGGAACGTTAACTCCAGGTTCTGTTAAGGATTGCTACCGTTCTGAACCCTCTGCAGACGACTAGTTAGTTTGTCAGATATACCACAGAGCAGGGCGTTACCATAATCCAACCGAGAGGTAACAAGTGATTGCACCAAAATCTTGCATGCATCTGCAGTTAGAAACTGCCGAATACAGCCGATTTTCCTAATCTGGTAGTAACAGGATTTGGCAATCACGTTCGCTTGTTTCTCCATGTTCAGAGAACTGTCAAAGTATACCCCTAGGTTTTTAACAGCTGGAACAGTCTCAATAGTTCTGGCACCAACCTTGAGCTGGAGAGCCATTGTTTGCTGACACTTTGGGGAAAAGACGATTAGTTCCGTCTTTTCCTGATTAAGTTTAAGCATGTTGGCGTTCATCCAGATACTGACATCTGTCAGACAAGCTTCCAGACTTTCTGAGACTGTATTCCAACTGTCCTGTGGTTTTATGACCATGTAAATTTGTGTGTCATCAGCATAGCAATGATAGCGAAGGCTATGGCGACGACAAATCTCTCCAATCGGTTTGGAGTACAAACAATATTTTCGTGGTGTGATGTTGTTATATAACGAGGGGATACTGTTTTGTATGTGATGGTACCAAAATGTGATCGTTATAAAGCAAGTTTATCTAAACAGTACACATATTAACCTAGAGGTTAACACGTATATGTAAATTCCAAATACTTTGATGAGTGTGGACAGGGGTCTCCCAAAGCATCGTTGTTAGTGCTGACAGTACAATGGGTTTTCCCTTCACAATTTGTTCGTAGTTTGTTTAATACACCATTTGGCTCGCAGAACACGTTGCTCGGTCGAGCAGGGCAAATGGATATGTCCCTACGACCGTATTCACCCCTTTCGATGCGCAGTGTTCCGCCTGGCTTGCATGCGATAAACCTCGTCTGATGTTCACAGAGCAAATCATGTACGGTTTTTCCGACCTCTGTTAATTGAATTAATTTAAATGAAAAGATTAATTACTTATTTATTATCAATCGATCATCATCAAATCATTTAAACAAAATTTGATAAAGACAAGACATATTTGTAGGATATAAGTACGGTTTTTCCGACCTCTGTTAATTGAATTAATTGAAATGAAAAGATTAATTACTTATTTATTATCAATCGATCATCAACAAATCACTTAAACAAAATCTGATAAAGACAAGACATATTTGTAGGATATAAGTTATGGGGATTTGATTGTTTTACCAATCAATATTGTGAAATGTTTTCGTAAAACCGAAGCAGCATGATACAATGATTATTGAAATTATCGAACATCATTGCAATAACCAATCTATTTGCGCATCAATTTGTGACTGTTTTAATTCAGTCGCATCTACATGATGTTCGAAATCCATGCATGATATCCCAGTTTTTAAATATTCGAAACAAAATCAGTAAAACCTTAGCTTTATTTGAAAAGTGAATATTCTCTATGCGGCTAATACAAATTCTTTACACAAAAATATAAATACATATTGAGATGCTTTCTACACTAGAAATAAATATGAATATATAAGACTAAAAAAATGAACACCAAGATGACATATAAGGTATATTGAAGGATACAATCGTTTACAGTCCCAACCAGACAATGAATTCCGCAATTTTTTCTCACCATTTCAAATAAGGACTTTTTTTTTGTATTTTGGTACTAAAGCACTTTATTTTAATGCTGATCTTTTTTTATTACACACAACAAAAATAGTAAACAACATGTGTTAACAAATATTTTAGCGATGCCTGTATCTTAATTGCTTGACAATTGGTACCAATATTTGATGAAACGTCACAAAATATCGATACATTTTATCAGATTCGCTCTAGTGCAGGTACGTCTTAGAATTTACTTATACTATAAACATAGTGAAAAAGAATATCCGGCATGGCGTATGGTTAGTTAAAGTATAATATACAAGTAGTAATAACGCGTTAAGTCCGATTCATAGTTTATAAAGCGTTGCAGTTAATCCAGTGCATAATCTACAGTACAGCTCGCGTGTAATTCTACAAAAAATATTCCGTGTTTATCTCTGGAACATATGAATGTGCATCCCTCGTGTAATTCTACAGAACATACCGTGAGTAAATCTACAGTACATCCTACATTTAATTATACAGTTCATCCCATGGCGGATCAAGAGTACATCCCGAGTGAAATTCTACTTGAGATTCCGCGTAATGATCGATTGAACTTCCCGAATGAGGGCGAGTTATGATGACAGTAAACACTATTAGTACACAACATATAAGATGTAGTTCTTACATGTGATTCGCGAAATTGACACTAGCTAGACATGGATCTTACCGGCAAAGCTCGAATATTCGACTGGGTGAAAGTTATCCCGTTAAAACAGTAATGACAATTGGTTAGGTCTAACGATCTAAGTATTAAATGCTTTCAAACCCCAAGTTATATTAAATTTACTGTTTGCGCGTCCGTTTTAGATTTAAACATATTTGGATTTGCATCTAATATACAAAAGGGATTGGGCACAAGTTGTCCAATTTGTGTAAAGCCCTTTCCCTATAACATAATGAAATATATATATACAAGATGGTAATTTTTAAATTAATTAATATTTTCAATTAAGTTTAGTGTTACCGAGAGAGAAAGAGAGAGAGAGAGAGAGAGAGAGAGAGAGAGAGAGAGAGAGAGAGGGGAGGTCATAGCGTGAAGATATTTAATTTGAGATCGTGGTAGTGATCTTCTCCGACACAGACGGCACTAGTAACACTGTCCACTATTCAAAGCACTCTGCTTTTCTAATGTTCATCACTTCCCGTGCCTCTGTTGCCTTCTCCTTGTAAATTCGATTCCTTCTGATATTTTCGTTTCACTAGTGCCGTTTGTATCGGGGAAGACCAGAAACACGACTCTTCAACACTTAAGATAAAAATGATTTTCGACTCATAAATGAACAAACATAGATAATATTAATACCAAGTTCGTACAATTTCTGTAAAATTAGTGGAGGGGGGAGAAGAAGGGGGGAAGGTGTGTGTGTGTCTGTCTGTGTGTGTGGGGGGGGGGTATATTTATCAAAATCTATGTGAATCTAGAATATATTGCCGAGTATGTTGAAATATTATTTCATTTTCCTGTTGGCTTAATTTCAAACTACAAAAAAGTATCAGCTGCAGGTCCAGAGGAATGAAATAGTTTGGTTCACGATATAATTTAATTCTTTGTTGTACATAATTGTTACAAGCGAAAAAGAAATTATATGCATCTTCAACAGGATGACCACATTGACAGTGTCGGACATTTATTAGATTTGCATGGAATAGATCATTATTTAAGGTACTAGCTCTGTTTCTTAATCTGGTATGTAAAATGTTAAGTTTTCTATCACCAATCAGATAATATTTTGGAACATATAAATTTTGAAGATTTAGGAGAGATTTATGTGAAACTGTGTCTTATGACTAGGTCTAATTGGTTCCAAAGTTGGATTGTAGAAGGGGAAAAGGATGAGTTTGAAAGTTGGAAATTAGGAAGAGAATAATTATCGGCATTACGGAGGTTGTATTGTGAATTTTCTGAGACAAGAGGAGACAGTAGAGAAGTAAGATTTTTTTAGCCCTTTTTGTGGCTGTTTTATTAAGAAAAACACGTTTTCTTTTGGTTCACTAAATATTAAAAAAGGTTTTAATAGCAGGACTTTTTATATCCAGCGTTAAATCTGCAAAAATTGGTGAATAAGAATTTTTTATTAAAAGCTAAGGTGTAGAGGTAATAATTTAAACCGCTTTTCTAAGATAAAAATTAAGATTAAGAAAATTTATTTGATAAGTTATAGGAAAAGACTATTTAGATCAATTCTGCAAGCATATATGATAATACAATTGGAAGATATTTTATGAATTTGTTCTGCAAATGGTCAAAACTATCAAAATTACCTAAAGTCGCATATTAGGTTAAATTGGTATATTTGATCGACCATAGCACAAAAACGAACTCACGGACATATATTATTTTGCATTTTTACAATGCCATTAACTCCTTTTGCAAAAAGTAAATACATAGAAAGAAAAATTAAATACAGGAAAACTTATAGCTCTCAAAGGTGAACATTCATAAAAAACATTTAAAAAATCAAAAAAAGTCTGCTCTCCTCATTTCCGAACTTGGGACATTTATACCATCTGTTGATGTTTATTTAGTCAGTCATGATAAAACCTTGTTGTTGTAAAGCCCTTTAATCTTAAAAGGAAAAACTACAATATTTCCTAGGAACAGAAAATAGGTTGTTAGAATAATTTCATGTTTTCTCTTACAAATATCCTAGTACAACATACCAGTCATATTCAGAGTAGTTGTTATCGTGATATCACTATTCTATATAAGAAGAATCATTTAGAAAGGCGAATAGCTATAGCAACGTTTGCCTGATCCTTGATGTTTGAATGTTATTGCAATTAAATATATGATCAAACAAATATCCCTTTGGTTGAGAAATGGGATCCGGTGAAAGAACGGGACAGACTATGAGCGTATATGAGAACAAATTCCTCACGACATATCTATGTTGATTCGTTCAGTATCATGATATCTAAACCTTTGTCAAATCGTGAGTCTTTGAAAAATGCTGCAGGATATGAACAAGCAGCAGGTTGCAAACTACACCCTGATGATCCAAGTTATTTAGCAACAAACAATAAAAGGAGTCTTAAAGTGGTTTGAGACGTGCATCTTGTTTGGAATTTGTAGAAAACCAATTTTGAGCCAGAATAAAATGTATGTAATTGAAAAATATCAATCAATATTAAAACACTTTGTGTACTTACTTTGTGCAATGCACCACAACATGGATAGTTTATGATGTTGAATCAATGTTCTATCAGCTAAATGTTAGGTAGCAAACTAACCACGTAGTTAGTGAGTAGCTGCACGCCCCATTAAGATAAATTCAATACTACTGTGGAAGGCCACATGGTACAATTATTCCTATTTCGTTTTGCACTGACTGACATATTCGATATTAATCCTCCTTCCAATAAAACCATTCAATATAAAGTCAT
The DNA here is from genome assembly GCF_002113885.1 of Mizuhopecten yessoensis. Classification (NCBI taxonomy): domain Eukaryota; kingdom Metazoa; phylum Mollusca; class Bivalvia; order Pectinida; family Pectinidae; genus Mizuhopecten; species Mizuhopecten yessoensis. Next base: position 491,740 of record NW_018405944.1, read on the forward strand.
TGTGAATATTTTAATTACTTTCCATTTTCATATCATTTTTCTTCACTGACTTTTCACTGTGGTGCAGACCACAACCGTGAAATTAAAAATACTTGCGATAAAGCCAGTTGGTATTGTCTAAACCGAAGCTAAATACCTATCAATTATTCCATGTTGTGCTAGCAGAACTTTAATGATGTAGAAAAACGTGATATTCAGTTGTTGACGTGGGTTTTCCCCGGGTACTCTGGTTTCCCCCGACAGTAAGACCCCCGCGCGCTAACAGTCAGGCCAACAAGAGTGATTAGTATAAGTTGTAAAAACTTATTTCATAATTGTTGCAAAATGAATAAAGTTTATATATATATATATAGTTGTTGACTAAATAATCATTAAGCACATTCGATCATAATACCAAACCAAAAGTACAGTGGCATATTATATATATATATATATATATAATTACTGCTACCAGTTAATTTTTGTGGCGATAATTCTGTCACCAATATTATCTCACTTAGTCGACTTATCATTATAATTTAACAACTTGGAGTCAGCATCAGGGAGAGCACACGTTAGGAATCAAACATAACCTTTTCTTCAATCTATCCTTGTTATACCATGGTTTCAGTTGACTGGTTGTTTCCTCCTATTGTCCTTACTTCTCTTCAGTTCCATTGCTTGTCTCTCTCATTTTTCTCTTTATTTGGCAGCATGTCAATACATAGGGCTTATTTTGTGTGAAACGTATTATTGAGTGGATCTAAAGCAATGTCGTAGGAATTACAATGGATTTAATTATTTATTCATTTATTTGTTAATGTATTATTTCAAATCAACTGTAGGATTATGACGGTGGCTAGCCTGCACAACATCGTAAAGTATCAAGCAGCATTGTTGTCCATCATTATCAGCGAATGCATATATATTTTTGTATAGAATATATTGAAATAAAACGGATAAGTATCGGACGGATATTAACGAAAAAAAGGGAAATAGTAGGCTTTGAATAATTTATATATTATAGCGGTAATGTTTTAGAAATAGCTGTCCATTACTTCCTGAACAATAGGGATAAAAAGTGACATTAAAATTCATGAAGGTCGCCTGGCGGCCATATTGTTATTCCACAAACAGCAGTAAAGTTGCATAACAAGGAACGAAGTGGAACCTGTGTAAAGGATGTTTAGACTTTCCAATGTCGATGTTTTACTCAAGTTGTATGACGTAAGACATTTGTTTTGTAAATCTTGTAAATGGCTTAGTTTTGACGCTGCCGACCTCTGCTCCGCCATATCAAAACCACAAGAGAGAAATCAGAGATACGTGATTGATAACGAGTCTCCTGCGTTAAAAATATGATTTTTTCTTGAACTATTTTCCAATGAAAATAAGAGTTAATATCGTTTTGTAGTAGTTTTTGCTTTTAATCTAGACAGTTAGTTTTTAGCACCGTTTTTTTTAGATGAATCTAATTACACGGATTATATTCCAAATTATTTTACTTTAAAAAAATATTCAGATTAGCCGTTTTGGTATTTCAAGATATCAAAGTTTTAAGTGTTTTGACCTGGTTTCTATCAATGACAACTGACATCATTCCTTATGCTACACAACATTCGGGATTGCAAATAGTTAATTTATATGTATTCATTGCTTTTTGTTGTCGTTTTTATTCAGAACACTTGGTCTTCTTTTAGTTCATATTTATATACGGGTTCATGATGTTTTACATTTTGTTTTGGTATGTCTTTGCTTCCTGTTGTTTCTTCTTTGTATCGACTTCTGTTTTTATTCTTCTATGTGAGTTGATAATTTGATTCATTTTTGTAATTTACTTTAGAATCACTCGTCATTCAAAAATTAAAATTGTCATTCAAAACACGAACAATGCATCATACTATCAACAGAAAATTACTGTTTCTATTAGCAATTGTTTTATTAAACAATGATAAATGTCGTATAACAATAGCATAATAAATATATTTATATAATCTATAGTCAAAGTTGGTCGAAAATGTTTTCTATATGTTGTCGCTGGTGATCGGCACATCACCATCTTCATCACTGTCATCCGAATTATCAGAGCACACAGATTTGTCACATTTGTCGATCATTACGTCACTTCCTGTTTCACTTTCAGCGTCCGGAAGTGTGCCATCTTTTTCTTTTTGTTGTTGAGCATGTCTCCACTTCATTCTCCGATTTTGAAACCAAACTTTGACCTGGTATACAAAATAATTTATAGAATTAAGAGGGACTGAGTGGATAATATCGGATAATTATTTTTCATTAAAAGAACACAAAAGAAACTAGCTATCAACTTTAAAAACAGTACCTTAATGTGCGTAGCTATTGAATATAGAAGGAACACAGATTATCCTAAACAGTGTTTGAAAGGTGGACGTCCTTCAAGAATCAAAGGTTAATGTAGATTAGAGTTATCTACCTTTCTTAGGTCGCTAAAACATCGTCTAACAAGCTTACACTACTTCCAATTGTTTCCATACTTTGTAAGTTAATTTTAGCTCACACTTTTTTGATAGCTCTTCACAATCAAAACATTCATGCCCGTATAATTCATAACATGTATCTTTTTAGAATGAAGTTGACGAAAATGATCATGTTGTCCAAGACAAGTGTTTTTTTCTTATAAGTTTGTTCTCTGCGTTACTTTTATTTGATTCCGTACAACTAGAAGAGAACTATGGTCCGAGATGTGACAGTAAAATGACCGGTAACAGATGTGAATATTGCCTTCCAGACTTGTTGCATTATCATCAGTTTACTGGAAATATGAGCATAATATCAGGGAATAAAATTATTCTTCATGCTCTCAAAAGAAGATCTAACGAATACCCGCAGTCAATGACTTCCAATATTGATATCTAAGACAATAATCATTAGTCGAGAGACACTCTAAGCCGTAAATATCATCGTATATATCAGGGGTGATAACTCCCACTGACCAACAGTGTCCTCTTGGTTCGACTTTTACATCACCCAAGTCATACAGTACTGTTTCTTTGAATAAATTGATTAAACAATAGGTTAAATTCGTTTTACATGTTAACATTTAAAAGGCATTGCTCATTGATAGATTTGTTCGGAAACCTTTTTGATGTGGTAATCTTAAAATAAGGGGTCTAACACTCAATACGACCTGTCAACGTTTACTAACCTGAGCGTCTGTAAGACCCAACATGGCGGCAAGCTGTCGTCTATCGGGTTTTGTGACGTATTTCTGTACCTCGAACCGTTTCTCCAATCCTTTCCTCTGAAGGTTTGAGAACACAGCACGTGACCATGATCTTTTACGTTTTGATTGGTTACATCCACTGCCGTCATCGTTGAGTATCGAGTAAGGACCTACTTGTTAAACAAAGAAAAAAAAGTTATCTCATAATTCGAAATATATATAGGATCTTTAATGAGTTTTCATCTCACATAAAATTTTATGAAACGAGTCTTAGGAGTTTTCATTTTTGCGAGCCTTGGCGACTTTCATAAAAGCTCATATGCGATGAAAACAAATTTAAGCTACTTTTTATCACATAACTCAGCAAACTTACATTTTGACAGGTTTTAAAGCCAAAATGTAAAGGGCTTAATCAAACGGAGACAGCCATTTTGTTGCGCCGTTCTCAATTTATGACGTCACGTCATTGTCTATATTATGACGTCACAATCAATTTATGACTGGCACAGCCAATGAAAACCGCTCCAGCGTATATTACACTAGTGACATATGTAAAAATATTACACGGGCGAATTCACTGGATAACAGGCCGATTATGTGATAAAGACTACTAACGATTTTGATGTAAAATGGTTCCTTCAAAAGTTAAATTGTTGACCTGTCTAGTGCTTATCATTTATCTATGATAATCTATTCAGTTACTTACTTCATTGTTATTTCATTTTACCGTTCAAGTTTGTGTTAAATAATGATATAATTCATTACTGTTAGGTTTTCTCGTGTGGAATTCTTTTTCCAAAAGAGGCACAACCCGCTGTTACATATTCATGCATTATTTTCAAATTTAATTTGCTTTTAATCTAAAACATTCGGTTGCGAACCTTTCACTTTTGCCATGAATCTTTGATTATGGAAGGCAATGTTTGTTTAAGATTTTAATTGGAATATTTATGAAAAAAATAATTATCTGTCTTTGAAACAGGATTAAAACACTTGGTACAACTAAGAGCAACAGGGAAGGCGAGAGCACGTCAATGTGATTTTGTTTTATTAATCAATAGACATGATTAATGACAGATTCAGTAAATACAAAAATGTTACATTAAGCAGAGAAAATGTGTAAACCGACATCCAGTTGGACACAAGATCTTGGTCAGTTTAGACAGAATGCCGACATACACAGGTCTTATTTAGCTGTGTTCATCAGAAATGGCATTAGAAAAAACACCATTATGTTAGATTATTCAGGATATTGGAATACACAGAAGTTTCACTACTTTTTAGGCTAAAAATATATCAAGTAAAGCCACAAAACTAATATGCCAAAAAATCAATGACAATCGGAGATTATATATCCAATTTAGTTGTTTCCTTAGAATAATAGAAAAATTAAACGACATAAGAATTAGGCTGTGATAAATCGGTATATAATGATTATTATTATCATTATTGATTCCTTTTGTTGTAATCTTAATCGATATTTACGAGACTTTCCGGAGTCTACCGAGGGGTTACCATTGACTACTAACCGGGCAGTGAGTCGATCGAGTGTGACATTGGGTAGGATGGTGGCTGGATGGCATGGACAGCCGACAAAGACGCGGAAGGGAAGGCCATCCGGGCATTGATATAGTTGCATGCGATCGTTCCACATCCACACGACATCCGGCTCTCCAGAATAGAGGTGTCGCCATGTTGTTTTTCTCTGTTTTCTGTTGAAGGTAATAGAAAAATCATTTGTAATTTAATTTTCCTATATGTTTTCGTATTATTGATACCTAGTGTTCTTATCATAACCATTACGTTATCAAGCACGAGACAAAAAAAAATCTTTTCATAATTAGCTATGCTTGGCAACATCAATAATTGTCAAGTCGCTACTTAACATCCACATGTTGGTCATTCAATACATGACATCCAAACTTCGGTCAATGGGTGACAACAGTGTCGATTCCCATTTCACGATAGTCAAGTTATTGCCCATCGGTTGTAACACTTTCTGTTTATAAAGGCAATATATGTGTTCAATGTAGCATGATTGTCTGTAAAGATAAATGCAGCCAACGATCTACTTAGCCATGTCCTTCTACCAGAGTTGATTCAATATACAGGCTACGTTGAAGAAATCGTATAGCATAGTCATGATCACAACTTAAATCACTAGTGTCCTATTTACTAAATTTAACGGGAGAAACATGACAGGTGCCACACATGGGGTAGGAAATATTTACTTTTTTCAGCAACTGGTTTCAACTCCATTTAAGTGGGGACTCGTGATGTTTTTTTCTTTATTTATTTTTTATGTCTAGTCAGTTCTGTTGGTGTCTTTGTGTATTGTCAGTAAGTTTATCTGTATATAGTTGTGTGTTATTGCTATGGTATACAGTGTAATGTAAATTCGGCAATACTTTTAGGCAAAAACTATATCAAAGCTTTACAGAATTGTATATAAGCCAGCAAAGATCCCATCAGTATGTGTTATTTATATAGAGAATGCTAGTATTAGGCGGTATATCACAAAGTTATATACCCGGATTTTTTTACGCTTTTCAACGATTCTCGAGTTACTCATATGATTGATTGGACATTACACAAACAATAAGTTCTGTATGTCTAGAATGGAACGGAAAGATGTCAATAAACTGCTTTTTTCGTAAACGCTGTTTATAGATTGTCTTCTGTATCGTTGACATATTCGGAGTGGAGATGTCTGAGAGGTTGAATAAACAGTTACTAATTCGACTAACTATATTCATAATATCAATATATCATTATTGATAATATTAAACAGATCTTTTATAATATCAAACATATTTCTGATAATATGAAACAGATTTTTAATGATACCTAACATATTTTTTATAATATCAAACAGATTTTTTATAATATCTAACATATTTCTGATAATATTAAACAGATCTTTTATAATATCTAACATATTTCTGCTAATATTAAACAGATCTTTTATAATATCTAACATATTTCTGATATATCAAACAGATTTGTTATAATATCCTACATATTTCTGCTAATATCAAACAGATTTTTTTTATAATATCTAACATATTTCTGATAATATCAAACTGATTTTTTTTATAATATCTAACATATTTCTGATATATCAAACAGATTTTTTTATAATATCTAACACATTTCTGATAATATCAAACTGATTTTTTTATAATATCTAACATATTTCTGATATATCAAAATAATTTTTATAATATCCAACCGATTTGTTTTTTAATTTATTATGTCATATTATAAAGCTCACTGAATTGTCACATGAAAACCCTTATAACTCGAATAGTAATCGCATTAAAACAATTCCCTAGCTATGACAAATAACGAAATGATCACACCACATCTAGAAATTTAACGGACAAAGTAAGTGACGCTCACACAATGCTTTTGAAACTTTAATTTTGTTTTTATTTATAAACATTATTAAAAAAGAAATTTTACAAAATTAGTTCAAACGCGAATGCATAAATATTTCACAAATATCAGTTTCCAATTTCACAAACGGAGAATCTAGAAATGCAGTATCAATTGTTGTGTAAAATCTTAAATCATTACTATTAATATATATGAAATCAAATGCCAATGTAAAACCAATGTCAAAATAAATTATTAATATTTTTTATGTATTTTAACTGCTTTATAAATGTGTAATAAGATGTTATGACTAGTGTACCATTTCAATTCAATCATGGTGGGGGTTTTTTAATTTAAATATGATGAAAAATAAAAAAAATAATAATACGAAACATTGGCAATGCTATCCTATCTTATTTAATCTCCTAAATCGGTAAAAAAAAAAAATCATTACTAACTTTTATATTATAAGTCTATATATAAGACTGGTATAAGTTAGCGTTTATGTCAAAAGGGAAATAAAATTATTATATGATATATTAACGAATCATAATGGTGACGTATATTTTGATGATAAAAAGGAAAGGCAAGAATAATATTTAAAGAGAAATTGTTGTATTATATATGTATTTATATGTTAAGAGATTTATACAATAATAATGACGGTCGGATATTTGAAATGCTGTGACGTATCAATTTAACCAGTCATACACAAATATATACCTAGATGTAAGTTCAGTACGTTCAACTGTCAAGTTTTTAACGCTGTTAACCACGAGAGAAAATCGAGAACCTATGTACCTTTCAACGACAATATATATATAAGTTAACACCTAAAATACACTAGACTTGAAGGATAGTTCGATAGATGTTTTATACATTGATAGTCGATGAAGGCGACATCGATATGTATTTTATTGCATTTATGTGGAAAATTATATTTACCGTTTACTAAAAATTAAATATGAGATCATAACTTTGGTAAGTCTCTTTGTATGATAATGCTATTGTTTCTGTTTTAAAAAATAATTTCCGTTCTATTCCATTACAGGTTATGCTAAGGATTGTGTATAGCGTAGGAAATATCCATCAATCAATCCAATTATAAACTTCAGTTGACTTTATGATAAGAATGATTGACAACAACACAGATTTGAATATCATAAATTTTAATGTATTTAAGTAAAATATTTTTAAAACAAATGTTATACAAGTCCTTTTTTTTCAGTTTTCTATGCGGCGGACTGTGGGTTCGGTTTTCTCAACAGTATTGTATTTTTGTCGAATCAGTAATTAAAGTTAGTAATCTTCATAAATGCTTTTTTCTTTAATTAGTGTCATTCAAGAATTTAGTGTTTGCAGACTTGATTAATTTGTTGGGTTTTTTTTAATATTTTTTCTTTAACTGATATATATGTCTAACGTCTGTATTAACTCTGCATTAATATAGACGAAAGGCAAGTTAAGCTTTCTGTGTGTTTTTGAGACTCTTATTTTCATGATTGAAAGGTAAACCATATTTGACGAAATAAATATCGTAAATCTAAATCAATCGGTGCCAATATTCTCAATCAAAGTCATTAATTGTGTGCTCATTTTGTTTGGTTTTGGACTTAGAAACAAATCTTTCGAGACATTTATTGTATTTGGTTGAATAATCTTTATTTCATTCTTAGAAATTTTATTTAGATTTGTTATTTAATATAAGACGGACTAGTTCTTTTTTTAATTTAAATTCATCTACATGTTGATAATAATTTTTAATAATACATATTCTATATTCAGCTCAAACATTTTGTTGTGAAATAATTAACAGATTCGACTTGCGTTGCATATTGATGAAAATCTTATATAAATATGACAAATAGTATAGTTCATATCTAATATGATAATGTATATTCGATCGAATGTTTCTCCTAGTTTTACTGCAAAAATGTCTATGTGACTCATAGTGATGATATAATTAAAAAACTAACAGATATGATATTTATTACCAGTGTAAACAGTGAATGCACAGATAAGTTTTACGTAACATTGTTAGATGGAGTATTGGTTTTACAGGGGGATTCATTGTCCTTAGAATAGCTTAGGTCATATTAAGACGGGTGTCTATGGAGAGACCACTAAATGGAAAATGGAGAGAGAAAAGAAAGAATTCCCAAAAAAGGAGCAGCAGCATAATTATGTTTTTTCTCTTCGTTGTTCCTTTATCAGAAAAAAAAGAAGAAGAAAAAAAGCAAAACCCTGATTCTGCATAGGTCCCATTTTAGTTGCTTCTTATGATAACATGCCGCGGGAGGATACTATATGGATCAGCTTGTTATTAATATTGTCAAAAATTAAAAAGTAAAAAAGATATATATGAATATTGATATTTCAAGTCCTTCAATATTTATAAGCATATGTGCCTGACTTCCAACAGGTAAGTTTTACAGGTAGATTCACTTGTTGAAACTCATACACGTTTTTAAGAAAAAGAATATAACCCCTATCAAAACAAGTTCCCTAAGGTAAATTAAAAATGTATGCGTTCAGGGAATCAGCCAGCTGGCCTATTCTTTCACCAACCTTGCAGGGGGTGATATGGAGAGGTTATAGCTTACAAGTTATCTCTGCCTTCAAGACAACCTGTCAATGTCGGAATAATTCGCTGTACTTACACTATCAACGTACAAATGAATACTCCACTACGGAAACTTGTATTCTAAATACTGATCAATTTGATTCAGGAACGTTTGTACCTGTTGTCAGTTTTTGTTAACTTTCCAATGTAATCTTTAATGAATCGTTCTTAACATTTACTGATTAAATATCTTCGAGAGCTCTTGAGTTGAATAACTGCAGTAATGGATAAGTTGATTCAGTGTTTATTGTCGTTGCACAATAAACATGTTTTGTTACTATCGCAAGTTTGAAACCGTCAATGTTCAGATATGTTAAAAGCATAAATAGTTTGCTTTGAAATGCATCGAGAAGTATCATTAACTGTCATTTATATGTGTTACATCGTAAAATATCTATATTATATGTCAGTTAAGCATACAGTAAATGGTAAGAAAATATATGGAAATGAATATCGAGTAATATTGTGTATTTGTTGGATAAATATTCAAAAGAAAAATTAGATATAGTCTTGGAAATAGTTTGAAGTAGAATAACGTGAATCTTGTGCAGTTTAAGTTTAATGTCCAGATAATTTATTAATCAAATATTCAATAAATATGTGTGTCAATGAATATCTAGTATGTTTATTGGTTTGATGTATTACTTATGAATTATTTAAATGTCCCGAGCATGAATTATGTAGATGTCCAGAGTATGACTTATTTAAATTTCCAGAGTATGAATTATGTATATGTCCATAAAATGACATATATAAATGTCCAGAGTATGAATTATTCAAATGTCCAGAGTATGAATTATTCAAATGTCAAGAGTATGAATTATCTATATGTCCAGAGTATGAATTATTTAGATGTCCGGAGTATGAATTATTTAAATGTTCAGAGTCTGAATTATTTATATGTCCAGAGTATGAAATATTTAAATGTCCAGAGTATGAATTATGTAGATGTCCAGAGTATGAATATTTAAATGTCCGGAGTATGAATTATTTAAATGTCCAGAGTCTGAATTATTTAAATGTCCAGAGTATGAATTATTTAAATGTCCAGAGTCTGAATTATTTATATGTACAGAGTATGAATTATTTAAATGTCCAGAGTATGAATTATTTAAATGTCCAGAGTATGAATTATTTAGATGTCCAGAGTCTGAATTATTTAAATGTCCAGAGTCTGAATTATTTAAATGTCCAGAGTCTGAATTATTTAGATGTCCAGAGTATGAATTATGTAGATGTCCAGAGTATGAATTATTTAGATGTCCAGAGTCTGAATTATTTAAATGTCCAGAGTCTGAATTATTTAAATGTCCAGAGTCTGAAATATTTAAATGTCCAGAGTCTGAAATATTTAAATGTCCAGAGTCTGAAATATTTAAATGTCCAGAGTCTGAAATATTTAAATGTCCAGAGTCTGAANGTCCAGAGTATGAATTATGTAGATGTCCAGAGTATGAATTATGTAGATGTCCAGAGTATGAATTATTTAGATGTCCGGAGTATGAATTATGTAGATGTCCAGAGTATGAATTATTCAAATGTCCAGAGTATGAATTCAGATTTTTTTTTAAGAGAATGCATTAGTTCAATGTTAAAAGTAAGGCCATATACGATTTAAAAACCAAACATATGTTCAGAAATATTGAGTAATGTATTAAATACTTTAGATGTATGCTTGGTTAATGATCTAAGTATATTAGTAAGTAAATTTTGAGAACATGTAAGTATTCAGTGTATTCGCTTGGTAAACTTTCCGAGCACGTTGTTGTTAAATGTTTGTGATACCAGTTGTTCGTCCAAGATATACCTCAGTAAATCTGACTGTCAAAAGCGTCCTTTTCAGTTTTACATGTTTTCATCAATTAAGTTTTAATCAATTCGTTAAATTTCCAGCGTATTTCCCAGTGAAGAATAAGTGTTGTATGCGTGCCTAGGGTATATATTAGATACTGTACTTGTCTTTAGTATACCATACACTGAACCCTTCAATATTGTCATTTAGGAATGAGTTTCTAAAAATTGTAGGGGACTTTTTTAGTTATGAATTTAAAGCATTGTTTTCACTTAATATCAGCTGTATTTAGTTTTGAGTTAAATAGCGGTCTTACTTATTACTGAACTAAATATCTTGTGAAATTTCTTTTGAACTAAATTCCCCGTATATGTATCACTTGACTAAACATCTTTGGTATTTATTACTGAACTAAATATCCAATATGTTTTATTATTTAAGTATCCGATGCATCTACTGGACAAAATTCCGCTGTATGTGTTTGTAACGTATCTTATCTAGTTAATTAGTTTTCTATATTATCTTTTAGTTAAGTATTTAAATTATCTTCGGAATAAGTATCTAAATTATTTGTCAGTAAATGTCCAGCCATACATAAAATTTCAAACTATTTTTGCAAACATCTTCTTAGGGCGAATAGTATGAATCGGTTTACTTTGGGTACTGACATGCTAACAGTGTATACAGAAGGTTCCTGCTTTGGGCAGATGTCAATAGTACATTAACCGTATCTACCTGTTGCAGGTGTTTGAATCGTCTCACCTGTATCTACCTAGGGCAGGTAACAGCAGTATATTACCAGTATCTATCTGACATGATATTGTATATTGCTTGCATTGTAACTTGCACTGGTGAGCTAAAACATAATCAGGGTTTTAAACTTAGTTTACGTGTCTTGGTGTATGCTCTTAATCTACTTTACCATTAGTCAATATTATATTACCTGTGCAGGTGTTCACAGTATATTACCTGTATCTACTTGGGAAATGTGTCTATATAATACATCTTGTTTCTAGGTAAGGTTCACGGTGTGTTTCCTGTTTCTATCTAGTTAAGCCGGTTGTCATCGTGTATTTTCTGTCCATCTACGTCAGTTGTCCCCGTGTATTTCCTGTGTCTACTTAGGTCTGTTGTCACCGTGTATTTCCTGTATCTACCTAGGTCTGTTGTCACCGTGTATTTCCTGTATCTATCTAGGTCTTTAGTCTACATGTTTTTCCTGTATCTACCTACGTCAGTTGTCACCGTGTTTTTCCTGTATCTACCTAGGTCAATTGTCACCGTGTATTTCCTGTATCTACCTAGGTCAGTTGTCACCGTGTTTTTCCTGTATCTACTTAGGTCAGTTTTCACCGTACTTTTCCTGTTTCTACCTAAATCAGTTATCACCGTGTATCTCCTGTATCAACTTAGGTCAGTTGTCACCGTGTATTTCCTGTATCTACATATGTCAGATGTCACCGTGTTTCTCCTGTATCTACCTGAGTCAGTTGTCACCGTGTTTTTCCTGTATCTACCTACGTCAGATGTCACCGTGTTTCTCCTGTATCTACCTGAGTTAGTTGTCACCGTGTTTTTCCTGTATCTACCTAGGTCAATTGTCACCGTGTATTTCCTGTATCTACCTAGCTCAGTTGCCAACATGTTTTTCCTGTATCTACTTAGGTCAGTTGTCACCGTACCTTACCTGTTTCTACCTAAATCAGTTATCACCGTGTATCCCCTGTATCAACTTAGATCAGTTGTCACCGTGTTTTTCCTGTATCTACTTAAGTCAGTTGGCACCGTACTTTTCCTGTTTCTACCTAAATCAGTTATCACCGTGTATCCCCTGTATCAACTTAGGTCAGTTGTCACCGTGTTTTTCCTGTATCTACTTAAGTCAGTTGGCACCGTACTTTTCCTGTTTCTACCTAAATCAGTTATCACCGTGTATCCCCTGTATCAACTTAGATCAGTTGTCACCGTGTTTTTCCTGTATCTACCTACGTCAGATGTCACCGTGTTTCTCCTGTATCTACCTGAGTTAGTTGTCACCGTGTTTTTCCTGTATCTACCTAGGTCAATTGTCACCGTGTATTTCCTGTATCTACCTAGCTCAGTTGCCAACATGTTTTTCCTGTATCTACTTAGGTCAGTTGTCACCGTACCTTACCTGTTTCTACCTAAATCAGTTATCACCGTGTATCTCCTGTATCAACTTAGGTCAGTTATCACTGTGTATTTCCTGTATCTACCGGAGTCAGTTGTCACCGGTTTTTTTCCTGTATCTACCTAGGTCAGTTGTCACCGTATTTTTCCTGTATGTTTCCTGTATCTACCTAGGTCAGTTGTCACCGTGTATTTCATGTATCTACCTAAGTCGGTTATCACTGTATTCCCTGTATATACCTGGTTCAGTTGTCAATTTTCTGTTATCTTTTTTACCTAGTCATTCTTACGATAATGTGTGTGTTATACGATTCGTTATAAGAAGCTAATGTAAAGTGTGTCAGCGACCAGTATCCTGGTCAACGTTTAACAGACGTTTGTAATTGATGTGACGTTGCTGACAACATATATATAATCTATTAAAAGCACTGAGCTCTAGCTAGCTTATAAACGACTACATGTAGAGTATGTTAAATCACTAGCACGGGATTTTACGCATTAACATACATTATTATTTTAATATTGAGTAAAACCTATTCCGGATTGTTGGATTTCGGCGTCAAATTATGTTAGATATTAAACAGATCTTTTTAAACCACATACATTTATAGGCAAATGTATTCCTCCCATAAATGTCACATGTTGGTTATCGTCATTGACGCTTTCATAGCTGTGTGTCTCGGTATGTATTTTCATCATCTGTTTCTTTTCTCTATTTCAGGAAAACATTATGTTCATTCCGTATTTATCATAATTATTATATTTTTAAGCAATAATTAAATTATGTTCAGTCCACTACGACATTTTTTTGTACATTAATTTGAAAAATAAACTTGAATATTTTTACATCAATTAAGAAGCAATTTGTATCAGACATAAATTAATGAATTATTTTATCCCGTAATATGGGACGGTGATTCCGGGAAAATGGCGATCGTTTAATCTTTAATCAACAACCATTGTGATCAAAAATTATATTACTTCAACCAACTTTTGATTCCTTAACTGCTTCTTTAAAGAAAGCTTTGGTACCTGCATCTAAAATTAACGAGGTATTATTGCCATAATGATATGTTAATACGGGGCAGTCACTAAATAGCTAAAACTTAACATTGCAAATATCATAAATATTTTTGTTGATGATATTTACATTCTTGAAATGAATTTATTAATTTTAATCCCTCACCTTTCTCGCTAGATTTCCTGCCGAAATCCTCCGATAAAATTCTGTTGATTCCGAATTTAAGATGTTTGGATTGTCCCGTCACCCCCGGGGCCCGGGATTCACTGGTTCTTCGATCCTCCCCATCCGTCACATACCGCTGTACTCTCTTGGTGGTACAAAAGGCTTTCAGGGGCCCGAGAGCGGAGGGGGATTGCTGGCACCCCGGGGGAAGCACGCCCGGCGGGTGACACGACAGTAGGGGCGTGGTTCCGCTGTGTACATGCAATATATCCGTAACGTGAAAAGAGGGTTTCTTCGTAGAAAAATTCAGAAGTCCGGCATCGTGAAAATAGTTGTGTGTCCACATACTGGTGTCTGGGTGGTACTCCGGACAAACCAAACCACCAAGGGTGTACATGTCTCCGGGACACCTCCAGCCGCGTCACTCCTCCACCGCGAGGAGGCACTTCGCAGCTCCTCCCCATCATAAACGTGTTGTCAAGGGGGGAGGGTTTACTGTGATATACAGCCACATTCTGACACCCATATGTGTCTGATTTGATTAGGGGCGAGTAAGAGAAGAGGAGGGGTGTAAAATTGGGGAGGGGGAGCGAGATCTCACAGGTGACGGAGGAGCATTTCTTATCGGGAACGATGTGAAGTTTTAATGAGGGTGTTCGTGAACTCATTGGTCCCGCATCGCTAAAACAAGACCCAATCCTTCCCACTTCACTCGGAACATCCTATATTTATCATTATCAATTCATAACAGATAATTATAACGTATTTGTAGGATTTGAAATAATATCCTCCCACTTAGATTCGTAATTAACCATACTTGCTTTCAGAGCAAGCAATATTTCGTGTCAATTTTCTTTTTTTGCATCTTAAATAAGTAAACAAACAATCTTGTCTTTTAACCACACTAGAATTGATCACAATTTATGTTAATATGTAATGATTGAAAAGAATTAGAACATTTTGTAAATCGTGCACAAGAATAAGATAAGATAACGCCTTAATGAATTACACTTAAATTACCCAACTCCTTTCATTAATTAGTCAATACGGTGATAACTTAGAAAAAAGATAGAAGGGGTGTACTGATGAGTGAGGTGGGGTTTTTGTGTGTAATTCAACAGGGCGTTTAATACGTACAAATGTACTGGTGTCCAGCGTACCCTAAAGCTGGGCCTTCATACTATTTATAGAATAATGTATTTTTAGAAATTAGAATGTTGCTGTTACGCTTCAAAATGTTAATGGAAAATACAGAATCATACATGAATATTAATTTAGAATTAAGAAACGGGTATAATATACATTTTTATCTTTTTCGCGAGCTAAATTAGTTGGGGGGGGGGGGGGGGGGGGGGAGGGGGTTCGTATATATTGGAATATTTGATAATAAATACTTTGTGATATTAATCATTAAGCGTTATTTAGATGCAAAATAATACAATATCTGACACATAATTGTACGTCTATTATTGAAATAAATTACTTTCATTGAGTTGGAAGCAGCGTCAAATGCATAATATTCCTGGTCGAAAGCTAGGATATTTCCCGAATAATATATTTACCAAAGGAAACAAGTTCCCTGAGAACGAGAGTAGGAAATGCCCGTTTCTTCGCTCGGAATATTTGTTTACTCTTTTTCACAAACATCCCTCAACAACATTTATATGTGTAATTAATGCTAATTCTGGATATGAAAACGAGGTTCTAATAAGATTCAGTGCTTCCGTAATATGTAAATTACAAAATCTCGAAGTAGACCATTACACAATGTCCACGAAGATAGTGGATCTATATTGCTATGAGCAGAACAAAACGTCAGTGATGTCAGTTAGACCTATCATAAAATAATTGAAAAAGGGATCTAATAAAATGTCCAACTCGTGTAATTATGTACTAGTTTTGATCGTTTATTTATGCATCCTTATTCATATATAGATACCGTGAAATTTGTGAGTTTCCTGAAAATATCATAGGCTGTAATTAAAAGTGTAAAATAAATCGAAACGATAATAATATTTATAATCTAAAACAAAACATAAAGACACCCTTGACCTCATCATTATTTAGTTAAATAAATTTGTCCGAAAAAATTGGAAATATTGTTTTGTTGTTGTCAAATTCTGAGTATGAGTCAAGGTAACACGCTTAGATCCCAATAATGGTAGCGATGAGTTTTGAGTACAATATATAACATAGAACTATGTCCCTATTGTATTTACATGGGGTTGAAATATCCACTAACGGATCATCGCGCCGCTGCAAAAATAAAATTGTACCTAGGCATTTGAAACAGATTTATTTTTCGTCATAACTTTAGCTTTGATAAATCTTTTCTGATAAGCAAACCATAACTTGCAGGACTTTCATGAAAATAATAAAGACAAAATAAACAAAATATAATAATCACATAATCAAGATTTGTGGCATGTATTCGTGTAAAACGACAATCTTCATGCAACCTTGAAATGTAAAAAGCCGCAATTTTGACTCCAGTACGGAAGTCTATGACGTCATGTACTAGGCGTGACGTCACAATTAAAACTTTCAACCATTCACAGGGCTGATAGGTCATATTACTTGGGTTAATACGCAAACAAATTATGACATGGGTATATTCACTTGATACCATAGTGCAGCATGTGATAAATAAAATATAATAAGCAACACATTGTTCTAAGTATTTTGTCTTGATGAGTGAAACATCTTAAATCTTGATCAAGTTATATATACTTCAACTTCAAAATACACACATAGTGCCCCAGAAAAAATAGGGATTAGCGATATTGAGAAGAGAAAAAAAGAAGAAAAAAATACGACGGATATCTTTGTTGTTTTAAGAAGAACAACAACTGGTAACGTTTTTGACAGCAAACATTAAGAAAAAGTTAAACAATTATTTAAATTCAAACATCACTTTCTTTACACAAGTACAACGCATGCTTTCAGAACAGATGCCCAATGTCAAGGTCATTGTCAAGGTGAAGGTTAAGATTAGTGTCAAAGATAATATCAAGGTCAGTTTCAGTTTATTGTTATGAAATCTTAAAATATGAAGTCAGCTTGTTTTTACGATGATCTCTGAAAATGATAATTTATATCTAAAAAAGCATACAGACAAACATAACATTTATTGTACTTTATCATGAATCTTCCTTCAGAATATAAAGACAGAAGTCGATCTTTGATATTGTGGTGACGTCAGCAAGTCACGGGAACATTTATTTTTCGAATGAGTGAGAAACAATAGATAAATTGTTAATCCCAGACGTATAAGATATTGGATATTTTACACTACGTATGGGAAGGAATCAAAATACGTTGTTCTTAGGAAGCTTGTCAACAGGTCCGAGATGTATTGGTTCTGATGTGTGTCCTGTGTGGTAGATAACGGTATCAGTACATGTATGTAACGCCTAATTTCCCTCCTCAGTCCTCGGAACATGTATAGACCCTTTAATCTGATGCCACACAATCTGCAGTGTAATTGAAGGTTTACTGAGATTTTCGGCTATATTTTTTCTGTTTATATCAACCAAAGGTGATTTTTTTATTTTAATTACCTCCAAAACACAAGATGGCGTGTATGTTCCCGTCCGCATCTTCTTACTCGTCACCTTAAATACTACCGAAATAAAGTTATCTCAAAATCAAAGCATCGTCAGTATTCAGAAGATACATTTTTAGAAAAAAATCGCCATGAAGACACGTGCTATTAAGAATGCCGTTCATTTCAAATTTGTTTGTTTCAAACAGTAGGAACCGTTGACGAAGTTTTCAAAAGATTATGCCCATACATGTCCAAATAAATTTGTCATTATTTCGTCATTATTTCTAAACGAAGCTGACTGGTCATATCGGGTTATGTCTGCAAATGTTATTCAAAACACTCGTTTGCTTAGATTCAGATGCGAGACCTTAGATGGAGATACGGTTATGAACACATGCCGGAATTCGTCATTTATCACTTCCTAACATCTGCGATGAGGGGTGAAGGTTATCTCCCTTGAATCGCCCCCTAGTGACCGTCGCCCCCCACACAGTTGAGTTAATTAGGCGCAGTGGTCTACCGCGGGACCAGAAACAATTGTGTCACTATATTCCTACTGCATCCGTAATGGTTATGCACCGCTTAGTCGGGAAATAAATATACAGTTTATATCCCAGTTAAAAATATTTTGCCCCATTTTTTTGGTACAAAGTTCTCTGTGACGCTTGGTTTATCCGAAGCGGTTTTTTTCTCTCAAAAATACTGCATACACAGCTTTACGGATATAAACAATATTCTATTACATAAACAAATGCTCAGTACCATCATTATATGTGATAACTAACATTACATCACACATCAAAACGTTTTCAATTTATTAACAGACACAAATGTAAAAAAAAAATAAAAAATGTCGCTGTAATAAAATTTCATAACAAAATACTACATTTATAGGTTTTAATTTAAACAGCATGTTATTTAATAGTAAACAAAAGAAAAGGATATATAATGATGATTAGAGAGTATAGCGTGTGTGAGTGGTGTACGATGAAGGGTTTGGAATTAAAATAGATATTCGCGTTAGCTGGGTGACACGATACAATATATATATATATATATATAATTGATAATAAGAAATCATATACAGGGGACCATTCTTTTTAAAAGGTAACACTTATTTTAAAATATTTTGACAACCGCATTTAAGATAACAACTTCGTCCTGCAGTATCCCACAGAACGATGTCGTAAGAGGAGAATAATCTGGGTCGCCTGCACAATCGGGGATAGATATCTGTGTCAGGGGCGGGTCTAGGTGAGGGCGTAATGGGCGTACAATTCACTCTGTATATTTACCTTTTCAAAAAAATAAAAATTAAAAAATATCGTAATCTGCTAATATTTTATTGAATATGGCAATTTATCATATTCATTAATTAAACACATAAACACCCTGACACTTTAACTATAAAATATACATGCTCCAAGTCAGGAACCGTTACATTAGTGCATTTCACAATTATTTTATGTTTTTTAGCTAAAAAAAGGTCCAATTTTTTTTCGCCTCGCTCGCTCCGCTCGGCGAAAGATTTGATTCTACGCCCCCTCTTTCAAATATCCTAGAAACGCCCCTGTGTGTCGTCTGCTTAGTGGACATTAATAAAAAAAACAAATTGATCATCATGGACGTTAACCACTTCCGGAAAAAAAAGATAACAATTGATGTAGCAATGCATCTTTTTTTGGTTAAAACTGAGTTTCCGGATTGCGAGTAATCTGGATTGGTGATATCACAGACCTTGATCACAACTAAAGTGGAGCCTCCTGCACAATCGGGAATATTCTTCTGCGTCTGCGCGTATTACTTAAGAACATTGCAGAGAACAACAAATCTGTCTATTGTCGGCCATACATTTATTTTCACTCTCTGGTACGATACGTGAAATCTTATTTATTCCGTCTTTGCGTATTGCAGAGTTATCTTCTCTTGGGGTCAGGTATTGATTGTTACGTCACTTGTTTATGAGAGTAACGTCATCATTTTTTGAGAAAACGACGTAATTTTCTCACACAGACCAATGACGTAACAATCAATACCTGCTCCCAGGAGAAGGTAACTCTGCAATACGCAAAGACGGAATATCCTTGTATTGGACCTTTTGTTCAACGGCGTTTTGTTCCCCTGTTAGCCTATCTACCACTTACAAATTTCCATCGTGCGACCCTGTACAACTTAACTACACTGATAGACCGTTGAGACTGAACGAGACTTACACATATGAATAAATATTATCCTTTTCTTCTATATTACAGCACTAATTTAATTATATGTTTTCAAGTTTCACTCCGAAACATTAACAGTCTAGTATCATTATTATTACTATTTCGTTATTTCCTCCCATTTGAAGAGTAACAAGAACACATATATAAGTTAATTAAAGGTCAATTCATAATTAAATATACCTATGTACAAAAATAACATGAAAACATAATTTATTAAGACATTGTTCGTCTGTGATCAAATGTTAGCACATTCTAAATAGGGTAATTCATTCTCAGATAACATGCCTTACATTACAATTTCATCGATGATACAATTTAATCATTTTATCAACAGAAATAGCACAAATCAATACAAAGTTTTCATAGTCTAATTCACATAGCTTGTAATGGATCTTCTAACTTTAATTGTAGATTTTAACACACTTCAGTTTTAGAGATATGTGTATATATGTATAATACTTCAAATAATGTGATGGAAGGATCTTGAATTTTTGTTCTCGTATAAACTACTTATAATACACATATTAGAACAACATAGAAAATCTTCTTTAATGACTACAACAATATACATTAACTTCAGTTCATGTTTTGAAAAAAACCAAATCTGATAAAAGATGAAAAAAATCATTGATATCGCATAAAATATGAGTCTTTTAAAATTACACTGATTCTGCGAAAATTAAATTGGAATTGTAAATTTGTATTTCACAGTTAATTGTTTCTGCATAAAAAAACAAGATTTTTTAAAGCTCATATCATAATATTGATAATTCAAAGTGCATTGTACATTCTACTGCTGATAGCACGATGAGAATAGAAATGAACCTCACACATTTTAAATCAACTGTGCCGTTTAATGAATTCATATGACCAAATAAATAATCCTTAATTAAATAAATAAATAAGTAAATAACAACTTACAAAACGTCTTCTTCCTCATAGCATATATATATTGGTTTTATAGAGGCATCAAATGCATAGTGGTGATGTTTTACTTTTAAATATGAATAAATAATTAATACAAATAATGGTTTTGTTTACACTATGACATCTTTAATGCTATAATATCTAAGTATTTGACTAAAATTGGAATTGAATTACGACAGAAAACTAGTCGATACTTAAATTGATACGTGTGAGAACAATCTAAACATATTTCAGAAATAGTGGCAGCGCGGCTGGATTGTTTTAAATAAAACTTAATAAATTCTGACTATAAAATTGATATTAAAGAGTCATTTGAAGATTCGTATCCGTAATCTGTAGTTAAACAACTGATTTATGCATTATTATTTTTTATTTTATAAAAAAGACAATGCCTTACGGAGGTAATGTTCCAATGAATACAAATAAAGTAGAGTTTTATATCAAAATGATGAAACGTTTAAACCTTCCACATGAACTGATGCAAAATAACTATACATGTTTTTTCTGTTTCAGTCTACATTCCCGTTTTGTATGTAGACAGTTTAATAGTTTCAACAGTTTGTCGTTTAAGACTGTGTTTTGTTAAGACAAGCAGCCGTACCATATGGCTAAAGTTCACCGTCCTCAATACATGATAGCCGCAAAGTTTGAGAGGATAACAAAATAAAATTTTACATGTAACCTTCGGGAAAACAAATAAAATTGAAATACAACAAACCGGTCGCGTATGATAACGTTAGTTTAAACGTACGATATTGTCATAAATAACAATGAGATTGAGGGAATGTTAACGAATATAAAACTACGGTCTTGTACTATTTCATGAAATGTCAAATGAACGATTATTTAGCACGTTCTTATTTATCGGACTTACATCATGGCCGGATACTACATACACCTTACTACGACTCCCGTAAATACTTATTATACTCTGCAATAGAGTGTTAACTTAACTGGACTAACTAATATAAACGAAAAATCTTTTTCTTTTAACCAAATGCCATTTTGAAATGAAACAAATTACACCCTTTTGCAATGCGATATCGAAAGCATATTTTAACTAAAGCATCAATTAAAATATTGACTAGTGTGATGGCTAGTATGTCAACTGCAACGTTTTTAATAATCATGGCGGTGCTTTGTGACATACTCAATTTGTCAATAGTTATTCAGTGGTAATTTATGATATGTAATTTGTATCTACATTTCTAACAGTCATCGAGTGTCCATTTTCAGTATTGCTGACAATTTTATCTACTATTCCATAGTTATATTATTATTATTCTCTTTATTGCCTCCAAAGATGAAGATTACAAAGTAATGTGAAACATATATACAAAGCATTTGGTACATATATACACAAATACATAATATGCATTACATAAATATACACTTTATATATAGGGATGTGTATATAAGGTGTAAAATAATAAAACATTTTAGAGTAAACCTAAAGTTTCAATATACAGATTGTAAATTGATTTGCACAAGCTAAGTAAATTATAATAAATTGTACTGATACGTGGTACGTTATACTGATACATGACTTTGTATAGACATCAACGTATCGTTGTATTTGTTAATACATGCAATAAAGACATTTATTGTAACATACTAACTATAAACGCGGAAGATACATTTGTGGGTCTGGATCACATAAGGGTGGGGGATATCCCTACCTGCGAGGTGTTACGGGCCCACATATGTATACTCCCATGCATCTTAATCTGTAGTATTGTTCATATAGTATCTCATGTGATATATTTTGCTAAGTGCACATAACTTATAGAAAATTCTACATTAGATATGTATGTATTTAACGTTTAATCATAACTATTATATACATTAAGTATAATATAGTTTACACATCTTGTACACATAAATGATGGATTTTATCCTGAATTCATTCAACTCTTCCTCACTAATTTTGTAGGTTATATTTCCTCCACTCATTATGTGTGATATCTCAAGATTTGGGAGAGAGTGAAAATAGACAGTTAACAGTATATCCTTGATATTAATTATACAGCACCATAGTTGGTCCCTCAACTCGGAAGTATAAGTACACTGTAGCACTAGATGTGTCATTGGGTCTTGATATAAAAACCCACATTTAGGACATAATTCCATGATAGTCAAGCTACGGATGGTTACAACTATTGTCATTATGTATTGTATATATTCTCTGTATTGAGCAAATCGAAGCGCTAGCTTCCATAAAGTATTAGGTTTGAGTTGGTTATGTATTTCTCGAAACCTTGTAAAATCATTATCAACTTTCATACGTTCCTTTAGATTGTGTCCCTCATATTTCATTACAGAATTATATGCTTTTTATATCGTTTTTCCACATACTCATTGCAATATAGCAATATGATATTACCATCTGATGATCACATGTATATTGATACATTACTCATTCCTGGTTTACACTGCCCACCAATCCATTACCCCCTCCCCTATTCCCGTAATTATTCTATTGTACATATTACTTCATTCCTGTAGCCAGGTGTTGAAATAATTGATTATGAAGCAGGTAACAAATTTACATAAGTGTCACGTCACTTGTTTTTGTTTCCTTTTCGGTTCTAAAAAATGTACAATTTGTATTTCGATGTATTGTCAAAAATGTGAATAAAACCAAGTTTAAACCAACTTAAAATACACCATACAAGATAATAGATAAGTGTTGTGAACTAAGGTATTTTTTTTTCTATATTACTGACCATCTGTTTGTCATTTTGGCCAAAGTTAAAAACAGTATTTACTTATTTGACCACAGTTATCAATAAGTAAGAAAACTACCTCAGACTACACTTCCATACATACACTCACTAATTAAATCAACATTGAGATCACCCGAACATTTGTAACCAATACGATGAAGATATTCCACAGGCAATAAAAATATAGGATCTTACATGAGCTTCCATCTCATATGGAATGGAAACTCATGTAAGATCCTTTTTTTTTTATTGCCTGTGGAATATCTTCATCTTACTGGTTACAAATGAGTAGATATTCATACTTTATAATTATAATTATAATCTGACGTGAAAGTGTATAGGGTACTCTGGTTTCCTCCCACGTGAAGACTACATCCCCCCACCCGCGCGCGCTAACATCCGGGGGCCAACAAGATTGATTAATACAAGTTGTAAAACATTGTCTCATATTGTTGTAAAATAAATAGAGTTTATATAATTATTATTATTTTGCTCTCTATCCAATTATATGTTATTTCTGTATCTGATATTTTTTTTTATATAAGACGTAATTAAATTGTGGGATGTTTAATCCTTTAAATTCATTGCCTTTGATTTTTTGGTTAACAATTTTTTTTTCATTATCATTTATATTATCTATTTATTAATTATTTATAAAACGAAAGTAACATTTTTTATCACGCATATTCCAATCGAGTTGATGAAGTTTTAAAGATTTTTTTTTTTATTGAGATGGAATTATTAGCGTAACATATTATCGTTGAATTCTAACGTACACTATTTCTCCTTTGTAAATTGTAAAAGGATCAATGCCGAAAGAACCCGTAAAAATGCTACATGTAACTAATATAAATGTTCTTGTAAATATTGTTATTTTTTAAGTACTTTTACTGTTTTGTATATAAAGGTTGAATTAAATAAATACATGAAAACCGTGAAAGATTTGACAGCGATGTCAACAGATCTGTCCCTGAGGGTGTACAAGTTCACGTATTTCCCAAGCAATTTACTCCACATCACTAACGTCAGTTGTAATTTTAATAAACATTATATATGAGTGATAAACCAGTATATTATGGCTATTAGTGCGGTACTATTAGATACACTACGCGCAAATACCTGCCAACGCGAGTCTTATCAGCGCACACGTGCTTCGCTAGCTTTTATCGCGAAAACACTCTAACAATTTATGACATATGTTCATGAAGTTTGAAGATGTTAATTTCTCAGCGACCCCTACGTACCTTGAGCTAAGTTTTATTATCGCCCTTCTCCAATTATCCGCCAATGAATAGAGTCTATGGTATTTTATAATGTCGAATCTCTGCTTGTTTCGCTTCCTCAGCGATGTGACCTCTGCCCCGTATAAATTAGCCCCGAACATGTCACTGTACCCGAAGATAAGGCAGGTCTTGGATCGCCGGTTCGTACAGGTGCGACCGAAATAATGGTATACATCATCGCCCAATGACGTCTCATTATCAACAGATGCCATTTATTGCATATCAGCAGAACAACACCGAGATTTTTAACACCAGCCGTCATTAATTGAGAAAACGAAAATCTAACGCTCCGTTTAGTTCTCACAAAAGTGCATCGCTGTAATTAATAGCATATGATATCAATTATTTCGTATTTTTGTCAGTTTTTCGTCAAATATCAAAATTTAATAACAGTCCCGCACAGAATGATTAATGACGTCATGGCCTAATTAAGCCAATGAAATCAAACACCGCGTAAATTGTTTATACGAGGGGGCAGTGCGTGACAGGAGTAAGACAGGCCATACGGGGGTGTCACATCCCGGAACAAGCCAGAGGGCGGAAGGTCGGGGCCGTCTAAGGAAAACAGGTTATCATGGTGACAGAGGCAGTATTTCTAAACATATTAAAACATCACCATTGATTAGCCAGATATCAATTTCGGCCATGAATCATGCTGAGTTCGTGTACGTTATATGGCATTAGCCGTATGTAACTTGATAAATTGAACATTAAATTCATATTAAGACCGGTAAGTTTTCTCCAAGAAATGATGGGATGAGAAAGGTGTGATGATTTTGTGATAAAATGTATAGTCATACTATGTGTACCAGATTGTGCACACGTGAGTACGTATACGGCTCAAATGCTGAAACGACACAGCGTTTTAGCATAGCACAGTTGATTAAGAGTAATTAATTGCAAGCTGTACAATGATAATTCCATCAGTACCAATCGGGAATCGTCGGCATGCCGGTTGCATCAGCCCATATGATGGGATGGAGTTTACATGATTTTGTTCTTGATTTAGATTTGAAATTATTATATGCAACTTCTAAAGTAGGGATGGCATCTTTATAAGTGTAACAATATTAATGTATTGCTCCCTTGATCGTAATATTAATAATAATAATCCGATGTTCTTCATTCAACAATTCTAGCACTGCTCAACTACGTACTCATTTACAGCTGGGTAGACTGGAGCAAGCGGAGTAAAGTATCTTGCTCAAATATACAACACAGTGCCGTTCCGCGACTCGAACCCGCAACCATTCGGTCACGAGCCCGGCGTCCTACCACTAGACTACCGTGCCTCCATAACATGTGTGGGATATACGTCTTGATATTGTATGAAATTTATATGAATATTGATAGAGAAATTAGATAAGAGTAATTCAGTGAGAAAATAAAATGAAAATTTATCGCAATTGGCTAAATACTTTTTACACTAAAGCTCAGCAGTTGACGTCTTCAAAACGCTTGTTTCCAAGGTGACCACACAAACCCAAATATTAGCAACTCTCTGACCAGGTAATGCCAACTGCTTTCTGGTTGGAGCGACAGAGACGAAAATACAGAAACAGGCAAAATGGTCTAACACATATAAAAGAACAAAGTATATACAGTGTACTTTTAGGTAACAAATTAAATTTAAT
Organism: Mizuhopecten yessoensis; assembly: GCF_002113885.1. Taxonomy (NCBI): domain Eukaryota; kingdom Metazoa; phylum Mollusca; class Bivalvia; order Pectinida; family Pectinidae; genus Mizuhopecten; species Mizuhopecten yessoensis. Next base: position 518,387 of record NW_018405944.1, read on the forward strand.
ACGTGACGTCACATTGCAAACGTCACGGCAAAAGGTATTGTGATGTCAAGTAGTGTTATGCTAAATCACACTGAAATTATCAAATAAAGAAAAGGATAAACAAATTAATAAATATGACTTTATATCGGTGACGCGTCGTTAGAACTTCAGTAAGCCCGTCATCAACGACCAGGTAACAATGTACTTCCGGTGTATGACGTCACACGATAGGTTTATTCCCCCGAGCTTTCTCAACCCCTATCGTTTCTATGATGAAGTCGTCGTCAGTAGGTTCAAGTCGATTGTACAGGACAGTAAACACCAACATTTGTTTTAGATGATCCTTTCAATGCTATCTTAGGAGGTTACACAGTTGAGGTGTGTGGTATTTGAGAAAGTCGACAGATGACGCTAATTATGGCGATAACGAGTAAGTAAAAAAAGTATTTTTGTTCGAGGTCATTCACGCTTCTATTTAAACTGCAACAAAAAATACAAGCGTTCGATTTAAGTGTGCATCTCCGACGTGCAGTATGCACGATAAGTATGCTAGGTGTTATCGATTTGCAGTGCCCGGGACGACTCGCTCATGAGCCACCCACATGTGTACTGGATTGAGAGAGAACGGGCACAGGTAGTGAGTAGCCTGGTGGTATCGCCCACACCTGGTATACAACACAATCACACAATAATGCTATTTTTGGGACAAATTGTGCAGGAAATATTTCTTAATGTAATTTGTCTATCTTTGAGTAGAGAAAAAACGAGCATAATGACGGAATGTGCGTTGTATTGAGCGGGACAAGATAACACACGTGAGCTATGCCACCTCACATGGAGAAGATGCACTACGCGATCGCAATGCTATATTTCTCAGGTAATGGTTCATTTCAAATAGAACGTACCCCGTTCGCATATACATTGACAGATGGACGTACAACGAATCCAATTATAGACGGACGGACGTCATAATACAGGGTATCCCTTTGGAAACAGACGGACGAACAGACCCCAACATATATCTATATGTATATATATGGGGCAAAGAAGTAATTCCAACAGTGTGGACAAGTTAGGTTGTCAAATTTTCGGAGCGATCCGCTCCTTTATCAAGACACAGTGAAACAGAACAGTTACATGTACATATACATCATATTACAACAAGATAGAACTGATATACTATAATTGAAAATATAGCTATTATATAAAACCAATAGTCCCCTCGGCTAAAGACATATATATATACTACCTGATGTCGCATTGAAGACGGACGGATGGACAGACAGTGTGTCCAATTCCATATGAACGGACACTATATATGAGCGCCATACTATAATGCGTTCCACAAGAGACGGACGGAAGGACAGCATCATCCTTTAATAAGTCCATTTTTAATAACATTGAGAATTTGAAATATTGAAAACAATCTGTGAATGTCTTGTACACTCTTCCAAATGAATATCATCTCATTCGAAATACTTCAAATAACCTTACTCGTTATCGCGTGATGGTCAAATATTTACGACAACCGGTAGCGTTCTTCTGTTCGCTTGTGAAAACAATTTGTTGTAATTCAACACCCATTTTCAAAAATTAAACCCAAGAAAAAGTATGCAAATCCATTTATGGATATAATATACAGTTGATTAAATTTCAGTTCAATTCCTGATTTAAAAAAGGTCAAAAATTGAAGCTAAACAACCCAAGTACCTTATATCCAACCATTGTGGAGTCTTTCGGATATTTTCTCGTATGAAATATAGATATATCAAAATTTGTATCATACACCACAGGCAGACTTATCAAACTTGTGGCGCAGCTTTGAATCCAAATCGAACGCTATCACATTTAGCGCTGAATTACACATTAATTATGTGTACTTTATAAACAAAGTCGGTATCAACATTTACATTTATGTAGAGTTATCTTATCTTGTTTGGCTGTTCCAGTGTCAAACCCTTTTACTTCCCCATTGAGGGTCGTCTCCGTATCTGATGAGTTTAGCAGGCCGAGATGAGAACGCTTTTGATACCCCTAAACTCATTTATCAAATTTTACGAGGTGCAAATGAATGATCGTTTAGTTAATACGGTATACTGGTGTTTTGATAAGACCAATTAGTGATCTGGCATGCTTCACCTAGCCAGCCTGACATATTACATACCTCACACCACAGTCAAACCATAAGCTTTTCCTGTGCCTGACAAAATAATTTATCCTATTTGATGTGAGAATTATGGACCGTTTGTTGGGGTAATACGCCCCGATTGTAATGAAGCCATAGGGTGGGGAAGGGAGGTGGGGGACCGTGTTTATTTGTTTACACATCAGTCAATATTGTCGACAGTTGATATAGAACAGAACATCGGGAGGGAACCGACATGGAGAAGGTCGGTCTGGTTGATTGAATAGGTCATAAAATCGCCATTTTGTTCCACTTTCTCACGTGCAGTATACCTGTCATACAATGTCGTGTCTACAAAACATAATTTGTATTCGCAATCTTTCGTTTTCTGATACAAATAAAAATTATGCATTTCGAAAATGAAATGATGCAGGCCTAATGAATGCCGACGCAGCTATGGCCGTTGTTTCTCATGCCTTCACTTTTGACAAGAGCAACCGCAAACTTACGCGCCGGTTATTGATTTGATGAACAAAATAAGAATTTCACCCTATACATGGTAAATTGTAGTTGATGAGAAAGTTTCACATAAATCAGATCACAATATTATATAAGGAATTTATTGTGTTAACTCAATCTCGGCAACTTAAAACTATGAAATAATCATTAATTATGTTCGAAATCATAATTGGTGGTCGTTAAAGCGATGCCACCACGCCCTATATTTGTACCCGAGGTACAGTTCGAACCTGTATGCCACAAATCTCTCATCGCCTTCATGTTCGATATGCTTTAGTACGCAACATTAGTATGCATTCTGTTTTCACAACAAATCAAAGAAAATAATATGTGCGACGGTGTTGGGGGGGAATTCCGAAAAGCACCAAGGCCATTTATGCATCACGCGTTTAACATCTACGGCATACGCGTTCATAGCTACTAACTTGAATAGGAAATCATAGTGAGCTAATAAGCAATGGCATTTGTTATATTTTATATTAAAGTTGTTTGAATAAAATAAACACTGACAATAAAATAACGAATCTTTTAAAAGCATAAAATATTTTAGATAAACAAATAGAAACACAAGCCAGTGATACAAGAGGGACAATACACATTGCGCCAAATGAATGTAGCGTGGAACTTTAAAAGTCTCAACTACCGTGTACTCGACTAGCGGCTTTCATGGGGATAACAAGCGAATCAAGGGGGTAGTTTATTGGTGTATAGTAAAAAGTAAGTGATAAGTCGGATAAGTTTGTGACAGTTCACCTCGCTCACTCGTTGGCGTCCTGACATATCTGCCGGATAATTAAGTGGATAAAAAATAAACAAACTTAATTTTTTGATACAGCACCTGCAAGAGTCAATTTAAATTGACGATTTAATTAGTGGGATAACTCCCTAAGTGCCCTGATTCTCCAGCTTCAGTTTCAAATGATTATCCCCACCGCAACGACGTTCTCCCACAAATCATGACAAAATTTCCACGACTATAAGAATTTAAATGCCGGCATAGAAGCCTGGAATTGCATTTCGTGTATACTCTGACGTTTTAATTGCAAATTTGTTCCCGATTTTAATGTTATAAAACAGTTCCGTTCGCACATTTGTAACAAGTCTGTCTTCACCACCGTAAAATGAGGCAATTTGACGCAGAAAATAATGATCTTGTAGGATGGTAAATGGGAGAGTGGCCGGTGTTTCGGTACACCATACCACCTCGGATTCCCCCCTCCCCGACTCTTACCTCCACCCCTTCTCCCCACAATCTCCGCCCGACATCTGCCCCTACACAGCACCTCAACAAATATAACGAGTAAAAGAACGCCCGGTTAGTTTGAAACAGTTACAACTAGATATAAATTAGGCTTACGGTCTGAAGTTTGATTACAAATTGTGGGGTTTTGTTCTCACTTACCAAACCGAGATAGTTATAACAGGCACACGTTTAATAACACATAGACGTGAGAAGTAAGTTAGACCATTTATAGATTCCGTGTTCTTACTCTCACAGAATTTTGCCTCCTCCTGATACTTAAGTTAACTATTGCATCAGAATCCCCTCCCCTCGTTTTTAAATTAAACTCTACATGGTATTTTCTATCCTATTCGAGGAGGCACGGTAGTCTAGTGGTAGAACGCCGGGCTCGTGACTGAAGGATTGCGGGTTCGAGTCACGGCACGGTGTTGTATATTTGAGCAAGATACTTTACTCCGCTTGTTCCAGTCTACACAGCTGTAAATGAGTACGTGGTTTAGCAGTGCTGGACTTGTTGAATGCTAGCTGTGAGCGATGAAATGGCAGCAACGACTGTATGCTCCTCAGGGAAAGTTATTGGCTGGTTGCAAAGGCCACGGTTTGCCGATAATAAATTGTGAACCGCTTTGTTATCATTATTGTTATTATTATAAATATTCCACCTAATATTACTTCCCAGCGGTGTCTCCCTTGGAACTCGTCTTCATATCACCCTGGCTGTTGCAAAAGGTTTTCATGCCCCTTGCGAAGACGGTAAACCGCGAACCAAAACGTTTTTTCCGCCCCTTCTGTTTAACCATATTTCAAAAGCTTTTCTTTTGAACACATTAATATTGTTTAGGAGCTTTACATTTAAACTAAATTGGAGCACAGCTAGTGTGAGTATAGCAATTGTATAACCTGATTGTTTTGAAACAAATTATTGTTATATCCCGCATACATATAGGCATTACACTGTACATGAAGATTTTATCCTTAATATTTCAAATATATAATAATACGATCGATCAGAACCTACTTTAATATTAAATGTTAATTTAGATAAATAAATATTTCTCCCTGTGAAAAATTAAACTAACAATGCGAGTATTCACATAAAGAAAACACGTGCATCCTTCGGAAAACAGAAAAACAACCAGATCACGAGACAAAAACGCGCATATCACGAGACAAAAACGCGCGAGAACCTGTCACGCTTTCAAATCAATGTTGGAGTTATTCTTGTAACGAAATATATTGGACAGAAAAACCCACTAGTCTTCTATATGTTTAAAACAGAAAATAAGATATAAACAAAGCTTTAAAACGTTCTTTTGTACCGAGTTGGCCTTCCGGTGTAGACTTGTTGAATTGGACTAAAATAACATTCCGNGACTTGCTGTGCCGTGCTCATTGCATGTAGTACATGTAAGAGGCGACTAACGTGGGGCCCCTACAAATTTGGGTTTTCTTTCTTATGTGTTTTATCCAGTGGACACTTAAGATGCAATACTCTGTTTTTGTCTCACTTCTATATTCTGTCATCTGTGACGTGTCTCGCTAGGCACCCGTCTTTATGTGATTGTACCGGAACTACAATGAACCCTAAGGAGTGCAACACGCGCGTTTGTGCTGATCTAATGTTTTCTCGAAATGAATTTATGTTGCGTTAAAGAATATAAAGAATTATGTTACCAAAATTATCCTAAATTAGTTGGTTAACATAATTCTTTATATCCGTAATTTTCGTCTGGTCTGCAGTATTGTAAAACTAAGTACATACGGACTCCACTTGTTGAATATATAACAGATTATGGCGAGGCCTAGATGGTAGGTCATAATACTGAATTTACTTGATATGGTGGATTATAATTTAGCCGCTTTTTATCAAATTTAAATTATATGGTAGATTGCAATTTAGCCGCTTTATACCGAATTTACTTGATATGATGGATTGAAACTTAGCCGCTTTATACCAAATTTTACAGATAAGGCGAGATGTAATTTAGCCGCTTTATACCGAATTTACTAGATATGTTGGTTGTAATTCTGCCGCTTTATACCGAAGTTAAATGATATGGTGGATTATAATTTAGCCGATTTATACTCAATTAAGTAGAGATGGTGGATTGTAATTAAGCCTCTTTATACCAATTTCCTGGATATGGCGGATCGTATTTTAGCCGCTTTATACCAAATTTACTACATATGGCGGATTGTAATTTAGTCGCTTTATACCGAATTAAAATGATAAAGCGAGTTATAATTTAGTCGCTTTGTACCGAGTTAAAATGATAAGGCGATTTATAATTAAGCCGCTTTATACCGACTTAACTAGATATGATGGATTGTAATTTAGCCGCTTTATACAGAATTTAAATGATACGGTGGATTATAATTTAGCCGCTTTTTACCGAATTTACTAGATATGGTGGATTATAATTTAGCCGCTTTTTACCGAATTTACTAGATATGGTAGATTATAATTTAGTCGCTTTTAACCGAATTTACTAGATATGGTGGATTGTAATTTAGCCGCTTAATACCAAATTTAAATGATAAGGCGAGTTATAATTAAGCCGCGTTATACTAAATTTACTAGATATGATGAATTGTAATTAACTTGATATGGTCGATTGTAATTTAGCCACTTTATACCGAATAAACTAGATATGGTGGATTATAATTTAGCCGCTTTTTACCGAATTTACTAGATATTGTGGATTGTAACTTGGCCGCTTTATACCGAATTTAAATGATTAGGCGAGTTATAATTTAGCCGCTTTATACCGAATTTAAAAGATAAGGCGAGTTATAATTTAGCCGCTTTATACTGAATTTACTAGATATGATGGATTGTAATTTAGCCACTTTATACCGAATTTACTAGATATTGTGGATTATAATTTAGCCGCTTTATACCGAATTTAAAAGATAAGGCGAGTTATAATTTAGCCGCTTTATACTGAATTTACTAGATATGATGGATTGTAATTTAGCCTTTTTTTACCGAATTTAAATTATATGGTGGATTGTAATTTACTTAATATGGTGGATTGTAATTTAGCCGCTTTATACCTAACTACTAGATATGGTGGATTATAACTTAGCCGCTTTATACCGAATTTAAATAATAAGGCAAGTTATAATCTAGCCGCTATATACTGAATTTACTAGATATGGTGGATTGTAATTTAGCCTTTTTTTACCGAATTTAAATTATATGGTGGATTGTAATTTACTTAATATGGTGGATTGTAATTTAGCCGCTTTACACCAAATTTATTAGATATGGTGAATTATAACTAAGCCGATTTTTACCGAATTCACTAGATATGGTGGATTGTAATTTGGCCGCTTTATACCGAATTTAAATGATAGGCGAGTTATAATTTAGCCACTTTATACCAAATTTACTTAATATGGTTGATTATAATTTAGCCGCTATATGCCGAATTTACTTGATATGGTAGGTTATAATTTAGCCGCTTTATACTGAATTTACTAGATCTAATGGATCGTAATTTAGCCGCCTTATACCGAATTTACTTGATATAGTGGATTATAATTTAGCCGCTTTATACCGAATTTACTTGATATGGTAGGTTGTAATTTAGTCCCTTTATACCGAATTTACTTGATATGGTAGGTTATAATTTAGCCACGTTATACCGAATTTACTTGATATGGTGGATTATAATTTAGCCGCGTTATACCGAATTTACTAGATATGGTTGATTGTAATTTGGCCGCTTTATACCGAATTTAAATTATTAGGCGAGTTATAATTTAGCCGCTTTATACCGAATTTAAAAGATAAGGCGAGTTATAATTTAGCCGCTTTATACTGAATTTACTAGATATAATGGATTGTAATTTAGCCACTTTATACCAAATTTTCTAAATATGGTTGAATATAATTTAGTCGCTTTAAACCGAATTTAAATAATAAGGCAAGTTATAATCTAGCCGCTATAAACTGAATTTACTAGATATGGTGGATTGTAATTTAGCCTTTTTAATACCGAATTTAAATTATATGGTGGATTGTAATTTACCTGATATGGCGGATTGTAATTAAGCCACTTTATACCGAATTTACTAGATATGGCGGATTATAATTTAGCCGCTTTATACCGAATTTAAAAGATAAGGCGAGTTATAATTTAGCCGCTTTATACCGAATTCGTTGTTTTTAGTGCTACAGATTTTCTGTTCGTGGGTAATATTCTAACTACAGATTTCTGTTTGTTGGATAATATTCTAACTACAGTTTTCTGTTTGTTGGTTAATATTCTAACTACCGATTTCTGTTTGTTGGGTAATATTCTAACTACAGATTTCTGTTTGTTGGGTAATATTCTAACTACAGTTTTTTATTTGTTGGGTAATATTCTAACTACAGTTTTCTGTTTGTTGGGTAATATTCTAACTACAGATTTCTGTTTGTTGGGTAATATTCTATCTAACTACAGATTTTTGTTTGTTGGGTAATATTGTAACTACAGTTTTCTATTTGTTTGGTAATATTCTAACTACCGATTTCTGTTTGTTGGGAAATATTCTAACTACAGAGTTCTGTTTGTTGGGTAATATTCTAACTACAGATTTCTGTTTGTTGGATAATATTCAAACTACAGTTTTCTGTTTGTTGGGTAATTTTCTATCTACAGATTTCTGTTTGTTGGGTAATATTCTAACTACAGATTTCTGTTTTTTGGGTAATATTCTAACTACAGATTTCTATTTGTAGGGTAATATTCTAACTACAGTTTTCTATTTGTTGGGTAATATTCTAACTACAGATTTCTGTTTGTAGGGTAATATTCTAACTACAGATTTCTGTTTGTTGGATAATATTCAAACTACAGTTTTCTGTTTGTTGGGTAATATTCTAACTACAGATTTCTGTTTGTTGGGTAATATTCTAACTACAGATTTTAGATCCCATGCAATGCCACTGCAAGATGTTTACTGAAACTACAAGGACATCCAAATCAATAGGTGTGCAAATGATCTTTGACTATTGCTGTTTGAAGTTACCGAAAGTCACATCATTCTTAGACACTCAGCAGATACACGAAACGCAATGGTCGGCAAAATAGTAAGATTTCGTTTATTTAGAAATTTGTTTATCTAGACATATTATCCGGGATTCAAAATGTCGGAGTATCTAGATCTGATTTAAAATCATTTTAATATTAACATCTGTTTTGTTTAAAAGAAAAATGGAAATTAGTATATCACCTTTCCCCCTGATTATGTCGACGACCTACATTCTACAATGCATTGAAAACGGATCGGAAGTTTTCCTGGTCTTAAAGTATAATTATGATAACGTATTACTACTGAAGGTCCGGTGGAAAGACCCCCGTGCAGTGTATTCTGATTTTGAGAATATTGAAAAAGCCAAAATGATTCTGCTGAGGCCCTTGCAAATACTTGGGATCCTTGGGAAAATATCATGTCTGAGCTTGCTTACATCACGAACGGTTTCACAGACACATATATTTGAGCCAGTTGAATTACCATTAAATCAACCATATGGTTTAAACAAAAAGATAAATTAATCTGCAAATCTGGAATTTCGAAATTATCTGTCGCGATACGGGCCGACCGATCTGTACAGAACTGGCATGGATTTATAACGAGCTTGTTGACAAACTTCGCTACCGTCTGATAGGGGTTTCATTCAACTACAACTTCCAGTTGTTTTCATGTCTAGATAGCGGCGCCCCCGGCGATACCTGGTACTCATCGTGTACATTAAAAACTACAACCACATGGACTAGCTTTGTCTCATCCTCTTTTTGTTCTCAAAGTTTCCCGTGCGTTTCTAGTAGGTTAAATAATTTAGCCTGTAACTATAAACTAACATGTATCATTCTATTGAATTAATTTTTAAAACTTTTTAAGTGACATACTGACAATGTAGCCGGGAGTGGAGAAATGAATGTGTTCTATGATTCGATTATTAACTGAATATGGATTATTAAATGGCCGTTTTGAAATATATATGGTTTAAATACATCTTATTTTAAATTCAAGTACATGTATCTGTACAAAATTTTGGAATCAATCATCAAAGATATATTTTTTTTGACTGTTTGAATACCAATGTTTAAAAGAGCATATGAATAATCTCATTTGAGGATTTGAAAATTGTGCACAGACAAAACAATAATGATACGCATCTTCATTACCATCAAACGCAATGACAGGTAGGTGATCATGAGACACAAATACCCACACAGAATAAATCACTGTTTTTAGCGCGACCTAAGCTGTTACTGAAAGGTTCACTCTAAACAAAGCTACTGTATATTTCCAGAGATGTAGGGGTAGCCCCTCTTCCTCCGTCATTTCTGTATCATTTACAATACCTCACCACGTGACCTCACATGGAGGGTCCCGCCACCGTGTATCATAGTACTCCAGACCGATTCCTAGATAAAAACCGCTCTTAAACAGAGCATATCTTGATAGGGGCAAAACTCCATAAATTGTCTATTGATAACATCGAATTGGAAATGATGAATTATCGTTTAAAGTATCTTTGTTTATAAACAAATCCTCCAATGTACGGCAAGAGAACACCAAGAAATGTCATTAGGGGCTATTTGAAAGGAATAAATATTTTGATAACGCCCCCAGTTAAAATCAATGTCAGATAGCTTATCACGTGATTAATAAGGGACTGCGCTCACTCAAGAAACACATTGCCCATGCATTCCATTTTCATCATTCCGGTTTTTTTACAAAAAGGAAAAGGATAACTGGTCTTTTATCAAAACATATTAAAGTATTCAGGCGCCGTTATGGTAAATGGATTTCGTTGAAGTATTTCGCCACAAAAAGTGGTTTGTCCGAAATATCGAGGTTCCGTAGAATACTGAACACAATTTGCTTCGGAATATAAAGGTTTCGTGTATACAGAGAGTTAATCATAATAAATATGAGTTCTGTGTCTATTAAAGTAAGTTGTCCCGGAATGTTGAGGGTCCTTCGCATACAGAAAGTGAATTACCAAAAATACAGGAAGTGTCTTTTCCGGAATATAAAGGTTCTAGTGCACACAGTGAACACACTGGATTGATTGTCGTTAACGAGGTCTGTGCATCCACCTTCGACTTTGATATCTGACATTAATGTTTAACAGATTCCAGAAGTCTTGTGTGGTCATACAGATCTCCAATGAATCGGTGTCTTCGTGTGGCCCTGTACGACTGTAACACTGCACGTCTGGCATGACGCTCCGGTCCAATAACTAACGTATTTTGGATAGATGAACAGTTATTGAACTGTTTTTAATTAGTGTACCGTCAATGATACTAACGGACAGCCCACAAGAGATTGTACAGCGAAACCTTACTTTAATGACACATTGTAATATCCGACATTAAGTTATGATTCATAAACACCGGTTTCTGTCTCTACCGACACACTGCCATATCAGATCAAACGGCACAGTTCCCTTCATGTCAGTAAAGACAGGTTTACTGACAGTCTTTGCTATCTGACCAACACATTCAGTACTCTTGGAGTCGGTAAGGACAAGCTTACCGACATATGGCCAAATCCTTTACTCATGGTGTATTCCAAAGATTCAAAGCCAGACATTTCGAAGCGGATAATTAAATTGATATTATAAAATGTCGTCATTACCTAAAGCACGAGGGGAAAATAGTAGGCTGGGACGACTAATATTTTCACTGTGTACGCTCTATTACTGAGCAAATTAAGCAAACTTAAATACAAAATAATGCAAAACCAAGTGATCTCTAACCATAAAACAGCTTTTAGGGCGGTTCATAGGCAAAATGAATGAACACTGCGTTACAGGAAAATGACACGAATCGGGTTTTAAGGATTTTTAATGCCTTGGATTCATGGTCGAACAGTTCACTTCTCGCACAAAAAATCCAAACGAGAGTCAAACGTGACTTCCTTGTTGTTTGTTAATTTTGTATCACGTTCGTATTACTGCTCATTCCGGTTCATAGTCTGATAATCTGAAACGAAGTTTATTTGGTTATATAGTGACATTTGAGCATAACAATGTTAATAAGGGTGAAATGAAATCCCTTCTGTTGTTGAATATCATATTCTCCTTGTTTATTTCTCAGAAACATAATGTTTACCCGTTTTCTAGTGAATATACTATGTTAACTATAACAAGAGGCCTATGGGCCTTAACGGTCACCTGATTTATGTAAAAAGTGATGTTATCGATGTTGCCAAATGAAAAAGAAATAATTTTGTAACAAAGGTAACTTGAACAACATGCAATGCAACAGGAGTGTGAAAAATCTGGGTAGTAATGTACTATGTACAAATAGTGGTTCTGTCAGTCAGCTGAATTTTGGTAAAGCACCTTAAGACCCTTCCATAGCTATGAAGAGTATTTGATTCTACCATATCTGGATCTTGAGAAGAATAATTTTTGAAATTTTAGTCAATTTGACCCTTTTTGGCCCCGCCCCTCAGGCCCCTGGTGGTCAGTCAGGACTGATTTGTGCATATCATCAAACTTCTAATCAATACTGATAATGCTTACCAAGTTTCAATTAATTCCAATGGAAATGAAACAAATGCTAGTCCAAAATGTGATTTCCCTATATAAACTATAGTAAAGTTTATCCCCTTCCCAGGGGGAAACGTGAGAATCCAAGGTCATGAAATTCACAATTTTGGTAAAGGACTTTAAGACCCTTCCATCTATGAAGAGTATTTGATTCTACCATATCTGGATCTTGAGAAGAAGATTTTTGAAATTTTAGTCAATTTGACCCTTTTTGGCCCCGCCCCTCAAGCCCCTGGGGGCTGGGGATCATATTATTCACAATTTTGGTTGACCTTTGACCATGGAAGGTTTCTGCAAAGTTTCATTGAAATTAGTCTAGGGGTTTTGGAGAAGAAGTCGAAAATGTTAATTGTTCACGGACGCACGACGGACGATGCCGGACAAAAGGCGATCGCAATAGGTCACTTGAGACTTTTCTCAGGTGACCTAAAAAAAGACACAACAACCAAATGAACCGACAACGTTGCCCTTTTTCTGTCTAATGTCTGTGATATTTGTAAATAGATATTTCAAAAGGAGCTATTGTAAAGTTGAGCTAGGTGTTAATAGAATTATATACTTCCTTGCTGAACACTTTAGTCGATATAATTTTGTTTAGTTCAATTCATTTATTCTGTTAAGCCTTACGGCTTATGAGATGCACGACATATAACAGGATACATTTAGTCACACTTTCTACAAAATAAATGCAGTTGTTCAGGAGATTAACAAGTGTAAATAGATACATGTACTCTACGGAAACATGCCGCCCGCGCGCGCGATATACACGTGTAGAACTCGACAGACAAAACAGTACAACTTCCTACCCACACACACGACATAATCCATCCAAATTTTATGATTAACGTATGTCATGATAAATACCCGTTAGTACGAAAGGGACAATTACTTTGTGTACAGCGTACTTAGTTGTTTATTGTACCGCAATTACATAGGATGATATTGTATTTTTATTGTTCATTGTACCACAACTAAATCTGATGTGTATATACAGCGAACGAACATTGCTGTTCATTGTGCCATAACTACATATATGAACAGAAAGTGTATTTATATTGCTGTTAATTGTACTTTAACTACCAAGGAGAATACAGCGTACGAATATTGCTGTTCATTATACCATAACTACAAAGGATGGTTCATTGTACCATAACTACAAAGGATGGTTCATTGTACCATAACTAAAAAGGATGGTATATTGTACCATAACTACAAAGGATGGTTCATTGTACCATAACTACAAAGGATGGTTCATTGTACCATAACTGCAAAGGATGGTTCATTGTATCATTACGACAATGGATGGTTCATTGTTCATAACAACATAGGACGACGCATTGTGTTTCTAGTTTTTCTTCATCATGTCATACTTACATAAAATGATACAGCACACTAATATTAACGAATAAATATACCATGTATGTAGTACATTGATTGCATTATAACTAAATCGGGTGAAATTAAAATTGCTGTTCATTGTGCCTTTACTACAGTTAATAATACAGTGCACTTAAATTGCTGTTTTATTGATATCAACATTTGTATTATTTGTCGATCCATTGAAAATTTCGGTCATTTATGGCAAAGTGATAAATATGTCTGTTCAATGTACAATAATTACATTAGATGATATAATGTATCTATATTGCCGTTCATTGCACCATATCTACAAAGGATGTACTTGCATTGTTGTTATAAGGTGCACTTATATGTATGTTGCTGTTCATTAAACCATAACTATATATCATTATACGGTTATTTATAGAGCTATTCCAATGTGTTAATATCAAAGAAAGCAAGAACAATTTCTCCGACTATAAACATACTGGAGGACAATAATTACAAATGAAATTGATACACTAACTAAAATGGTGGCGACAGTATGGCGAAAAATAGATCCAGTTGAAACATATAGATCCGTTAACTTTTCGTCGGCGTAAAGAAGTCTAATCTTTCTGACGTGTATTCAAACGACGATATTTAACACTGAATGGCATTGCCACAATATAACCATACCTAATTAAGATGGCATTCATATAAGGATTGACCTTCAATTTGACGGTGTATACGGTACATACATGTAGTATGACGAACACATTCCATGGTGTGCTTTAGCGCTCTGTAAAGAATATGGTCGTTGCCAACTGCGTTCATACTACCAAGTATGCTGTCTAAATGACGATCAATCCTTATATTTACACCCAAAAATTGTAGTCTTAGCAGACACGTCGAGTTATCTCCCAAGTGACGTACAACTATAGATGTCGCCACATATATATCAGTTTCTGATGCTACATACGCAGGGAAAACAGACGAAACGGGTTGCTAAGATGGTAACTACGGTAGCCATGGTCGCTAGGATAATATAGTTCCAGTGAATCTACATCGATATATGAGTTAATTTGGAAAATACACAGTGAACCACACTATCTTTTTCCCTTTATAGCTTTAAAAGTTTAAATTAATAATGCCATGAACCCTTTGAATCATTTTAAACGGTCGTCATGCACGCGCATTGACACACTGCTCAAGGAGTGAGGCGGTCGAATGTTTCAGAACGAAGCTGTTATTGCGTACGTTACCGTTGAAAGTGTATCAATGGGATAAGAAGTTTGCAAGCATCCTTCTGTTTTATAAATAGAAATAATGGATCCCGAATATGAATGAACCACGCAATGTTTGCCATCTGACTGTTACCTGGCTGGAGCGTAATCAGCGCCATATTTGAAACAGGTATCAATCCGCCGAGGCCCCTTTCACTGCGTGTAAACTAATTTATACGCAGTCAGAGTTTACTAAGCTGAAGAAGGCAGATATGAAAATATATTGGCTGTCACGCCATGACTCACGTGTTGACGTCATCAACATATTGACGTCATTATTGTAATATTTGTTACCGTTGACAATCCATCAACGCATTGTTTGGTATAGCATGCGCTCATTTGCAAAGAAAATGAACGTGATGCCTTGAGGTATTCCGGTAAGTTGGTGATGTAGAGGAAGTGTGATGGATCCAAACAGGTCTAGTCCTGCAGTCCTGCAGAACACAGATGTTGATTATTTTTTGGTTCATTTCATATCTATTATTTTTCATAAAAGCCCTATAAGGTATGGGCCCACTTGTATAAAACATCTCAACTCTTGAGATTTCCTCAAGTCTAAGATTACCCATAGACAATACATCGCTTGGGATTTTCCTTAACTTTGAGATGTTTTATACAAGTGGGCCATGGTTTTCTTTTCATAAAGTATTTATCAAAGCTAGTCATGCCGGCCTACTCGATTTCCAGTGCATCCTTACAGCTGTTGGCAGTGGTTCAGTAATCCCTATCTATGTGCAGATTCGAATGTCACTATGAAGTGGGAACACGTCAATCCGGACTCCGGTATTCGTACCCACGGAAATACAAGTATACTCGCCGAAATTCTCACGAACATTATGGTAGGTGTCATGTGACCACCGCTACTGACGACAGCTTGAACAAGCGTCAAAATTGGCAAACATTGATTTAAAGTTTACGAATGATTAAACCGATATAACACTCCAAATAAACTGGTAAAGTAGAGTATATCATTATACCTGACATGTTGCACATTTTTAGAAAAAAAAAAAGAAAAAAAAAGAAAAGAGAAAAGCAATGTATTTCCGGTTATAAAGACGTACGGTCCGCATCCATCTTTATCATCATTAAATAAAACTCGATTAGCTTAACTGACCTTCGACTTCCAACCAAATGGTCGGCGTATCGTACAAGTAGTGTGGTACAAACACGCTAAAGCAGCATCGCCATATGGTGTGATTTGTATGCACCATATGGTGTGATTTTTACGTGCCATATGGTGATTTGCAGTGTGTTGCTGGTTAAGACTTTTTATGTAATATATATATATATAATGTGTATCTACTACGCCATCAGCCATGCTCTTTCAGCCGATGGGAAGAAACACTTTGTCTGGCTTAAAACGTGATATCATTACTTTGAATTGTTTGCCTAGATGTGTGCGAGCATCAAATAGTGAACAAAAAATAAAGTTAGAACCACACCGGAATAAATGTCACAACTTCCGGGAGGATACATACAATTTCCATAAAATTGCACAATATGTTACCCCAAAAACATGACACAAAATTCATCTATTCAAAAGTTTGAGAGTCATTCATAACATTTGTTGACCATGAAAACTTCTTCACATTAGAAATGGTGCAACATTTGGGGTACACTTCCGGTTCGATCTGCTGCTGAGAAGACAAAGCGGAAGTTGTTCCAACTAAGTATGATAATCCAAAACATTTCATCCAGTACAATGATAGTGTGACATTTTGGATACCATCAAAAAGACAACGAACATCTTTTTTCTCCCGCTAGAAACCCCGGATATTTACGACGTTCTGTCGTAGTTAGAAACACAAAGCACAGAAAGCTTGACGAGTTATTTTTTACTTCATCTACCATCCTTAAAGAAGAGGCCAAACGGCCATAGCGGTCACATGGGTCATATCAAAGGTATTTCATTGTTGAGATGTGATGTTGAAATCAACATGTAAACTAAGTGAGATACAGTACTTGTCATGTCATCAAAGGATAAATATTGGTAAAGTTTTCCTTTAAGTCCCCGCCCTAGCCCCTTGGGATGGAGTAGGAATCCCTTATTTTACTATGTAATACCCTCATCTACCAAATATGATTCTGACCAAGTTTGAATAATTTCCTGCTGAAAATGGATAAAATATACCCAAAAGTGTTATTTTATATATAAACTATAGTAAATTTACCCAATCCCCAAGGGAGAACGGATGGCCCGGGTTTTTTGGAATTTACAACTTAAATAAAGCCCTTAAAGATCTTTCCATCCATGCACAGAAATTGTCTGTAGTACCCCCGAGTCTGGAGAAGATTTTTGAAATATTGGTACATTTTTCATTTTGGGCCCCGCCCTGGCCCCTGGGGTTGGAGTAGGAATCCCAATTTTACATTTTGGGACCCGCCCTGGCCCCTAGGGGTGGGGTAGGAATCCCAATTTTACATTTTGGGCCCCGCCCTGGCCCCTGGGGTTGGAGTAGGAATCCCAATTTTACATTTTGATGCATCTTCCTACATGGATAATTCTCACCAAGTAAGAATAATTTCCCACAGAAAATTGTCAAAATATACCAAAAAGTGTCAAATAAAGGTTTCCATAAAGAAGCACTAACATGTGACATTCCGTGACTTCAGCGGTAGTGGTAAGTCCATAACTGACTCTATACGCAAACACCTTACTAAAGTAGCAGAGGTCAAGGTCGGAGTCACAAAACTCGTTCAAAATGTTCTACTCATTAAGACACACATAAACAGTTGAAGTTACGTGACCCTTGCTACAGTACTTAGTCCCTAACTGATCTAAACGTAAAACCTTAATAGCTGGACCAACATATGTACGGACTAGGGTAACACTATATACCCCACACTACTTCTTGATGGGACCCCAACAATTATTACATGTACATAATTCCCGATAATTTGCAAATGTTTTGCTACGTACGATTAATGTTTTTCTCCATTTGAAGCTTCGAATTGTAAAATGATGAGCATATTCGTTGAATTTTAATTCCAGATTCCGGGACCAAATACATAACCATACTTCTTCTTCGTGGAATATTTCTGTGAACGTATTGACTTGAAAAAAATTATTTTCGCAATATTAATGATTAACAGGAACTTTCTACATGTTGGTTTGACAATGTTTCTCATTAAATTACTCTGACTTGGGTACAGTGGGTAAAGTAGACACCTAGCCTACCCTATGAAATAGCAAATCTCTAAAATCACCAAACTTGTGAAATTTATCCCAAGCTTGCTCCTTATTGGTAAACAAAGAAACGCGAGCGCCGATACGTAAGCTTATCGTGTAACAAAGGGAGCACCATACTTACTCCCGAGGACTTCCGATTTCCAGTGTAAGTAAGAACACAAATAAAACAAAACTGTCGAAGCAAGACATACAATCTTAGACATGCTGTTCTCCATAAAATACTGAAGATCGGAATTCCATGGAGGAAGTGTTTCCATAAGGAACACGATTATAAGTCAAAAAGTGCATCAGAATATATAAACTTCCTTCGTTATATATATTTCTCTACCTTAGAGCTCACAAGCATGAGCATCGATACTGCTAGCAAATAATAAAGTATGTACACAAGTTAGTTAGTTTCAAAATATGAAAATGTTAAACCTTATGGACACCTTTCAATGATATCAAATCCCTCTTTGAGCAGGTAAATGATAAATAGTAAATCTACCTGTCTGTATGATCCCGAGATTCGTTAGAGATACCAACAAAACTGTACCAGACTGTCAGGGACGGATGAGAAAGAGCACAGACCAGTCCGAGTGTATCACAAGTCATCTATCCATATCACGTGTGCACTGTTTATCGTTTTCAGAAATAGGGCATTCACGGGTTTTGTTCGTTACATAATTCCTATCGTAACATGACTGCATAATGTTTTGAAATGATAATGAGACAGGTCGATTTGGCACTCCTGATACTATGCGGATAACTGATCCACTAGTGAAGTTCCTCTTTTCTATCGATAATCAATTATAAACATTTTGAGTCACTTTTGTTATCGTCCACGACCATGATAATCATTGACAGCCGATACCACGAATAGCGCAATGAGTATACATACATTCAATCATCATAAAAGTAGTCCGCAAACGAAACTTGTCGGTATAATGTTTATTCAAACCTCTTCCAGTGTCATACCAGAGACATAGCATTTGCGTTAAATCATTTTTCCAATCATAGGTATTTTAGATAAGAAGAAAACTTTTCTGTTCATTCTCTTAAAAGTTCTTCTGGGTATACCAAGTAATTACGATTTCAAGTATCAAATTAATGATTAGTTTCTGTTATATAAACTGAATAATTATGTTCTTACGTTTTACTTGGCATTTCTCTGACTTTCCAAGGACTAAAGGAAATCGTTATGTTGAAATGTTTAAAATGGTTGTAGATTTATTTTACCCTTATTTTCAAAAACACGGATATTTCATTCACGATTTTATCAGAAATGTCTAAGAATGACGATTATAGACCCCCTCCCTAATTAGACGCACTAAATGTGCGAACGCGACGGTGATTCTGACACCGTGTGTATCGAGGATAAAGCATCCAAACAAACGAATGGCGATATCCAAACTAATTGCTTCATCTTACTCGCTTTGAACATTGTGGACATGCAAAGTGCGTCTTTTAGTCTGGTAACTAACTAAGATGACGCACTACGTCAACTTTGTTTAGGCTTTCGGCTCAGATACGAATCGACCTGCGCCTTCAACATGAAACAATTAAATGAAATATTCAAAACAAGACAGCAACAAGATATGTTTATGTTCAGTTTCTGTTAAGGTCCACGCACGTAAAGCAGATCCGATGAGCCGACAGACGTGTCTGTTGAAACAATACGGATTGTGTTCGGCGGCAGTTTGACTGTAGAATTCTAATACAAATGGAGAACACAAAATAGTGCCGAACGTTCATACATAAAGTTCATACATAAAGTCGGAATCAAAAAGAAAACGATTTAAAACAAAATGTCGATAGGAACACCATATAAAAAAGTCATTTGATATTTGATTGGCACTGGTGAAGTTGACTGCCAAGCCCATCCTTTACACAGCGTTTCAACACCAAATTGTGGGCACTCTAGATGGGATCCACGCTGATAGTCATGCTCAAAAAGACGCTTATCTGCACTCATGTTTCGATAGAGAGGCAGTCTCGAGAGAGGGCGAGAGTCTGGGGAATGCGAGACTACCACGCTTACGGTTGGCTTTCAGAAAGCCCTTCATCTATACCCAACTAGAGGACCAGTTCAGATGCCCTCATCTATACCCAACTAGAAGACCAGTTCAGATGCCTTCATCTATTCCCAACTAGAGGGCCAGTTCATATGCCTTCATCTATACCCAACTAGAGGGCCAGTTCAGATGCCTTCATCTATACCCAACTAGAGGGCCAGTTCAGATGCCTTCATCTATACCCAACTAGAGGGCCAGTTCAGATGCCTTCATCTATACCCAACTAGAGGGCCAGTTCAGATGCCTTCATCTATACCCAACTAGAGGGCCAGTTCAGATGCCTTCATCTATACCCAACTAGAGGGCCAGTTCAGATGCCTTCATCTATACCCAACTAGAGGGCCAGTTCAGATGCCTTCATCTATACCCAACTAAAGGGCCAGTTCAGATGCCTTGGCGTGTCCCTAGACCATTTTCCCCATGCTCTTCCAATTACTCCTAATTACATCCTCCGCACTATCTGTGCACGTAAAATTCCTGTTTCTCCTCCAAATTTCATTATGATCAACTTCAGCAACCCATCACATCTTGTGTCATCTCTAAAATGCAACTTCCAGGCCGGAATTCTTATGACATTTTCGCATAGCTAATGAGGCTGGGTTTAGACTTGTTATCCATCTTAAGGATGTCCGAAAACTCTCTAAATACCTGGTCGTGTTTCCATGTGACTCAATACCTGGTCGTATTTCCTAGTGACTCAACACCCGGTCGTGTTTCGATGTGACGCAATACCTGGTCGTGTTTCCATGTGACTCAACACCCGGTCGTTTTTCCAAGTGACTCAACACCTGGTCGTGTTTCGATGTGACTCAATACCTGGTCGTGTTTCTATGTGACTCAATACCTGGTCGTGTCTCGATATGATTCAACACTTGGTCGTATTTCCTAGTGACTCAACACCTGGTCGTGTTTTGATGTGACGCAATACCTGGTCGTGTTTCTATGTGACTCAACACCTGGTCGTGTTTCCATGTTACTCAATACCTGGTCGTTTTTCCAAGTGACTCAACACCTGGTCGTGTTTCGATGTGACTCAATACCTGGTCGTGTTTCCAAGTGACTCAATACCTGGTCGTGTTTCCAAGTGACTCAACAACTGGTCGTGTCTCAATGTGACTCAGCACTTGGTCATGTTTCTATTTGACTCAACATCTGGTCGTGTTTCTATGCGACTCAATTCCTGATCGTGTTCCATGTGACTCAATACCTGGTCGTGTTTCCCCGAGACTCAACAATTGGTCACGACTACATGTGACTTAACACTTGGTCACGACTACATGTGACTCAACACTTGGTCACGTCTACACGTGACTCAACACTTGGTCACGTCTACATGTGACTCAACACCTGGTCATGTCTACAAGTGACTCAACACCTGGTCATGTCTACATGTGACTCAATAATTGGTCACATCTACATGTGACTTTACACTTGGTCAAGTCTACATGTGACTCAACACTTGATCACGTCTGCATGTGACTTTACACTTGGTCACGTGTACATGTGACTTTACACTTGGTAGTGTCTTCATATGACTCAATACTTGGTAGTGTCTACATGTGACTCAACACTTGGTCACGTCTACATGTGACTTTACACTTGGTAGTGTCTACTTGTGACTCAACATTTGGTAGTGTCTACATGTGACTCAACATTTGGTCACATCTACATGTGACTTTACACTTGGTCAAGTCTACATGTGACTCAACACTTGATCACGTCTACATGTGACTTTACACTTGGTCACGTGTACATGTGACTTTACACTTGGTAGTGTCTTCATATGACTCAATACTTGGTAGTGTCTACATGTGACTCAACACTTGGTCACGTCTACATGTGACTCAACACCTGGTCATGTCTACATGTGACTCAACTCTTGGTCGCGTCTAAATGTGACTCAATAATTTGTCACATATACATGTGACTTTACACTTGGTCGTGTCTACACGTGACTCAACACCTGGTCATGTCTACATGTGACTCAATAATTGGTCACATCTACATGTGACTTTACATTTGGTCATGTCTACATGTGACTCAACACCTGGTCATGTCTACAAGTGACTCAACACCTGGTCATGTCTACATGTGACTCAACTCTTGGTCGCGTCTAAATGTGACTCAATAATTTGTCACATATACATGTGACTTTACACTTGGTCGTGTCTACACGTGACTCAACACCTGGTCATGTCTACATGTGACTCAACTCTTGGTCGCGTCTAAATGTGACTCAATAATTTGTCACATATACATGTGACTTTACACTTGGTCGTGTCTACACGTGACTCAACACCTGGTCATGTCTACATGTGACTCAATAATTGGTCACATCTACATGTGACTTTACATTTGGGCGTGTCTACATGTGACTCAACACCTGGTCATGTACACATGTGACTTTACACTTGGTCGTGTCTACATGTGACTCAATACTCCTTGGTCATGTCTACATGTGACTCAACACCTGGTCATGTCTACAAGTGACTCAACACCTGGTCATGTCTACATGTGACTCAACACCTGGTCATGTCTACATGTGACTCAACACCTGGTCATGTCTACATGTGACTCAATAATTGGTCACATCTACATGTGACTTTACATTTGGTCGTGTCTACATGTGACTCAACACCTGGTCATGTATGCATGTGACTTTACACTTGGTCGTGTCTACATGTGACTCAATACTACTTGGTCATGTCTACATGTGACTCAACACCTGGTCATGTCTTCATGTGACTCAACACTTGGTCACGTCTACATGTGACTTTACACTTGGTAGTGTCTACTTGTGACTCAACATTTGGTAGTGTCTACATGTGACTCAACACTTGGTCAAGTCTACATGTGACTCAACAATTGGTCACGTTTACATGTGACTCAACACTGCATTGCGTCTACATGTGACTCAACACTTGATCTCGTCTACATGTGACTTTACACTTGGTCACGTCTACATGTGACTCAACACTTCCTCGCGTCTACATGTGACACAATAAATGGTCACGTCTACATGTGACTCAACACCTGGTCACGTCTACATATGAATCAACATTTGGTCACGTCTACATGGGACTCAACACTTGGTCGCGTCTACATGTGGCTTTACACTTCCTCGTGTCTACATTTGACTCAACACTTTGTCGCGTCTACATGTGAATTGATACTTTTTCACGTCTACATGTGACACAACACTTGGTCACCTCTACATGTGACTCAACACTTTGGTCATATCTCCATGTGACACAGCACTTGGTCATGTTTCTATGTGACTCAATTCCTGATCGTGTACCATGTGACTCAATGCCTGGTCGTGTTTCCCTGAGACTCAACAATTGGTCACGACTACATGTGACTTAACATTTGGTCACGTCTACATGTGACTCAACACTTGGTCGTGTCTACATGTGACTTAACACTTGGTCACGTCTACATGTGACTCAACACTTGGTCGTGTCAACATGTGACTCAACACCTGATCATGTCTACATGTGACTCAACACCTGGTCATGTCTACATGTGACTCAATAATTGGTCACATCTACATGTGACTTTACACTTGGTTGTGTCTACATGTGACTCAACACTTGGCCATGCATACATGTGACTTTACACTTGGTCGTGTCTACATGTGACTCAACTCCTGGTCATGTATACATGTGACTCAATACTTGGTCATGTCTACATGTGACTCAACACCTGGTCATGTCTTCATGTGACTCAACACTTGGTCACGTCTACATGTGACTCAATAATTGGTCACATCTACATGTGACTTTACACTTGGTCGTGTCTACATTTGACTCAACGAATGGTCTTGTCTGTCTTGAGCAAGTGCCGTCTTTCAATTACTGGTGGATCAAAACGGATGATTTCACGTTACAGCTGCAGGAAAACCACGTGAAGTCGCTGATCCTTAAATAACGACGGAATA
This sequence comes from Mizuhopecten yessoensis, assembly GCF_002113885.1. Taxonomy (NCBI): domain Eukaryota; kingdom Metazoa; phylum Mollusca; class Bivalvia; order Pectinida; family Pectinidae; genus Mizuhopecten; species Mizuhopecten yessoensis. Next base: position 542,603 of record NW_018405944.1, read on the forward strand.
TTTGAGGTAGTTTCTATATAAAAGCGGAAAAACGCACCGGAACGTTTATCTTTCGTTCAAAGCCGTGACATTCTATTTCTAACTTTATCATATTCATATCAAAGTCAAATCAAAGTTCATTTGATTCGACTCCAACTGACACATAACTGTATATAAGAAATCGCAAATTCGTTTTACATTGTTATCATTTTAAGAAAAATGAAAAGCACACTTTACTGATTAAGTGTGCTTGATTTTTAAATCTTATAAATGTATGTCATCCTGTGCAGCCGGAACAATGCTAAACTATGAAGTATATCGCAATATATCTGGTTAAATATTACAATAAACCTGTATGGCAAAATGAAACTGTTGACAACACATATTTGAAGTAATAATATTGTAATGACCGAGAGGTCGACCTGAAGCGTTCGACGCGGTGTGCTAGTAGGTCTTGCGCCCGGCATTGGGGGCAACTAGTACCAGACCTCTTAATCAGGTGCAAGAATAATACCGTAAATGATGTTTATCTCCAGGTAGCTTTTAGTGGCGGTATGAAAAGTGCCACAAATATATTGCTTAAATTGGTTTGTACGTGCAGCTGGCGTTATGAATTAGACAGAAAGTTGTGGAAAGTCTTTAATTTAAGACAATTCAAAAATTTAACAACAAGCTGGCATTTGCCTCACTTGCAAAGTCGGTCCACACAGCATTACATTGTTATTCGAGTAAGAAAAACAACGTTTGTTTGTTGAGGTTTTCGCTTCTTCACAATAACTAAGGTTAAACATAATTGTATGTACACATATAATGGATTGTGCATTATTGCCAACTCTAGTAGTAAATACATATCGATTGGTTTGTACGTTATTGTACAACATTTCAACTTAGTTTTACGTGTATGGATCGAGATGAAAATGAAAAAGTGTATATATAAAGACAATATCCACAGGTGATTGGACCAATCGATATCGCTGATAAGTAATAACTTCGACACGGAAGCGCGACAGCCCTGGGGTCTTATTATTTCGGACACGGGTTACTCGATACTAGATGGAAAATAATTCGACAAGTCTTGACAAATGTTACGGATATTTGTACCGATATGGTATTATCACGCTAAATACATTACACCATTTACACAGTTCGTTTCTATGCCTTTTTTTCGGTAAATATATAGAGAGCGTAGGGATTGTATCCTTTGCGACATGCGGAGAAGCCAGCCGAATTCATCAACAAGGTAAGATCCCCCTAGTTATGTTAACGATTAACGCGTGCTGTTGTCCAAGACTTTTGCCTTCGTCTACGAAACAAGCAATGTAACGTTTCACCGTTATATCGACCTACGTCAGACGAGGAAAAGAGGCGCGTGAAACCTTTTGTACGGGTAGGATTCTATTTTTGTGAGAATATAGGACTGTTTGGACCAATGTGTGTATGTGGAAAAAAAAGTCAATAAAGAGCAGTTGGGGCAGGTAACTATCAGGTAATTTTCAGCTCAAAACAATTTCTGCATTTCATATCTCTATCTTCATTGATGACATGGCTTCCTCCACATCTATATCAGAGCTAACAAACACACATCTGTCACATTCCTGTTCGGTAAGGTATCATAATCATCTTTCCTCGCCTACATTACCAACCCCAAATCTTCCCCATTGGTGGGTGACAAAGTAACTTCTTTATCCATTACAAAGTTGTTACTTATCGGTACAAGAGAAGATAGATTAGGGAAGTCTGCTGTCCCATTCTAACGTTTATAAACAAATTTGACTGGAGAAACACGATGGTATAATTAACTGCATATATTTTGCATTGATTCACAGTATTTACTGTAAATATCGCAACATTTGGAGCCATTGGCAGCAGTTTTAAATTCCCGTGTGCTTAGTTGGTGCGAATTATCGCGTTTCTGCGTCGATTCGAGTACGTTATATAAAATATTACTTTCAATAATACACCCTCTATTGATGGGCGAAACGTCGCGGGTCGAGTGACATGAAATATACAATTTCGTCACACCGTTGTACTGGTAAACGATACAAATCGTCCAATCAGTCTTGAATCTGTCTTGAAACGTAGCGACACGTTAAATACGTACACTGTTCGTGTATAAAGTAAAACTTCGATATTACATTCAATGATTGTCAAAAAGGTTGTGAATGATGTGTACATCTTCGTAATGTTCACGAATCTCCACTGAGGTGCCTCTGCCCAGTGAACCAATAACTTAAAAGAGTCATTTTATCAGTAAACATTTGCTCACAGCTTCCGATAGCAGATGTATTAGAACGTCGCGGAGTTGTCCCGTAACTGGATGCAGCGGAGGACAAACAAATTACTATCACTGTACCGGTACACTTATTATGAACTTCCGAACGTTCTTTTTAAATCCTATCAATAAATCAAAGTTCTATCAAATATAATAATTAACGACTCGTCATATTTGTCGCGTATGTCAACACATGTGGTAGTTTTCAAACATTTCACAAATTCTCACCTACACAAAAAGACAAAACAGGTAATACATTTTTGCAGCATTTACTGATTTTCACATATCTATAAATTTAACATACATATTCTTGAAATAATAAATAGCCGACTTCTCCATTCATTACAAGTTCTAGAAAACGGACAAATTACGACAACGTTCGCAAAATTGACAATAGGGACACCAATGCCGCCTCCAGCAGTCGTCATTTGAATTCGAACACTCTCTCTCTCTCTCACGGGGTCCTTCTGACGATTGACATATCCTTCAAATCACCGCCTCTCAATATTTGGCTCTGTTTGTTTCTCTGGGTTAAACATCTCACCATCAAACCATCTTTTTTCTTGGTTGACATCTCAACATCAAATCATCTTTTTCAAGCTATGACATCTCACCATTTAAACACATTTTGTCTGGGTTTGACATCCCTGCATCAAATCTTCTTTTATACAAGTTTTACATCTCAACATCAAATCGTTTCTCTGTGGGTTATTTTAGTTTGGCATCTTCCCACCAAATCTTTGTTTCTCTGGGTTTGACATCTCACAATCAAATTATACATTTTTCTTGGTTTGACATCTCACCATCGAATCATCTTTATTCTGGGTTTGACATCTCACTATCAAATCATCTTTTTTTTCTTGGTTTGATATCTCAACGTCATCATCATCATCTTCCATTAAGTGACAGATCTCCTTAACGTCATATCATCTTTTTTCAGGGTTCGACATCTCACCATCAAATCATCTTTTTTCCCGTGTTTCACATTTCACCATCAAATCAACATTTTTTCTGTGTTTCACATCTCACCATCAAATCATCTTTTTTCTGGGTTTCACATCTCACCATCAAATCATCTTTTTTCTGGGTTTCACATCTCACCATCAAATCATCTTTTTTTCTGGGTTTTTACATCTCACCATCAAATCATCTTTTCCCCGTGTATGACATCAGCACCACTTAACGTCTGACATAAACTTCGGAATATCATTGCTCTTGTCATTTGACAGTTCATCATCAAATCATCGCTTGTAGACGTTTGGCATCTCACCTGCAAACTCAATCTTATTTAACCCTCATTTCTATAAGTTTAATATTTTACGATCAAATTATCACTTTCAGTTGCTCACCTTGTTTATTTACTTTCACTATCCCTTCTACCAGTAACTCAAAAGACAAGTAGCATGACGTTCTGTAGAAAAGATAGATAATAAGAATAAATAAGTAAGCAAATCCCCATTTCGTGAACAATCATGAATTTTAGCAACTATCACCTGATCATGAATTTTCATGTTCTATGCCACATCGGGTTGCGCCGCAAGGTAGTAGTGTCTATACCAATCTACATCCAAAACACGATTCCTATCTTTTTATAATTCATTATTACGTTGGTGGCTCTGGTGATAGTAATACGTTACTTTCAGAATAAAATGTCGTTCTGCAATGTGCGTCATTGTTACATTCTCTAAAGAGTTTAACTTTGCAAAAACAAATCATATAATTGGTTCAATAATGGAAAATGAGATATGTAACTACTATGAAATAGTGGTTTTCTTTTTGTAGTAGGTGATGAATTATGTAGCTTGTTTATAAATTGTTTAGAGTACTGTATTAAACATGAACACATTGTGCTAATCGTAAATGTTACCAACATATACGGTCTAAAGGAAACTAAAACAAATTGAAATCACTCCACGGATACGCATGCACAAGCGTCAAGACGATTGTGATTGTATGTCATATCAAGAGTATATAGGACGTTCGAACAAATTCAACGAATGATGGATTATGAACACAAATTATTCAGTTCAGAAAAGAAACAGTCGTTTTGCTATTCATCTTGCTTTTTGCACTAAAACGTGTTCATGATATAGAAAACTAGATTGTATAGCAGGTGCGAGTGAATAAAACCCATTAGATGGAGAAACACACGTCATCTATATGTATACTAGCAAGAAAAACATGGAATTATTTACACTAATTATCACAAAATGTTGTACTAAACCTATAAGTTAGTTGACAAACCAATACAATATTTGTGACATGTATGAATACAAGCAACATATATGACACATAGCATGCAGCAAATAGAAACAATTATAAACACACGGGTCAAAATATAGCTGTTACAGAAATAGTTTATGAACCTTAAAATAAACTAGGTACAAAACAAAAACCAATGAAGGGTCGACGAAAACTGGACGATACATTTCCACTTTTATTTCATATCAACATTTACACAACAGATTTACAAAATGAACTACACGTTTAAAATGTTAAAATACTATTAGTAGTCAATTTCATGATCGGTGAAGTCATACATTCTCCTCATTACTCCTAACATACAGCTAAAAACACGAGACCGCTAAAAGTGAGAACACGGTCAAAAGCCTGAAAACGCATTCAAAATGGCATGATACGATATCAAAATGGAAAATGTTTAAAGTCTGTGACTGTCATTATATGTCAATAAAAAGGTAATTTCACAAAGCACTGAATCGTTCCTTTGATCCGATCATCTTATACACTGTCCATCCATGATCTGATCGCCCTCCTGATGGCTGGGATATTGCAAAACATCAATTATAGATAGGACCTAAAATGTATGCATCAACAGACTTCATAGAAACCACACGGTGCTGGTCATTCTCTACAACATCCGCCGGATAGAGGACTTAATGGGAACACAACCTGTCAACATAAAGAAGTCGTGTATTAACTCACATCGTTACACTGAGTTAAATAGCAAGGTCTCAATTTCTTAATTAACCTTTTAGAAACACAGTTCCATCTTCCTTAGAAAGTTTGTGTAAATAGAGAGGGTCAATATGATCGGCATATTAAAGTTTAATATCAAAACCAAAGTTCGAATCCGAATGGAGGTATTTTTTTCTAGAAGATGCATCATCCCCCTTTTTTTCTTCGTGTAAATCTGGAACTATTAAGTATCGCAACACGGTACTATATACCAATACATTTTTTTCAGTGACCATCATACGTAACGAGGCTTGGCCAAATTTTACACCATCTCCAATATTTCAATCCCAGAATGATTTTTTGCCTATTCAATGTCATGCAAAGATAATGTACCACGTTTTACTTATCAGCCATTATCTGAATGCATGGTACCGATCTAAAATATTACACCGATTTTTATATATAGCATGTAACACAATAAGTATAGATCTTATAGGGCCAAAGTTCACAGGAAATTCGGGAGAAAACGGTTGAGTCTGATACAAGGAATTAATCACACCAGTGAATGGCAGTGTGAGAAATCACAGAAACGTTTTTGTTTAATTTGATGGCAATCAATCATAAAACAGACCTACTTCGGGACGCACTCCATAAACATCGTTACAGTAGGCAACGATAAGAATGGGATTCAACTTTAGTGTGAAACCGATATCCCAAAAGAGATTTCATCGGCTGGTAATAAAGTAATGGACTAGCCTGGTATATGGGGTGAGGAATGAGGGAAACTGTCAATGTGAAATACCGCAGACGTTAACACGAGCTGGCAGAGTGGGGAGCTTGTTTACCTACGTCCAATAGAAGAGGAAATCAATTTCAGTTTCAAGACTCAACAATTGCTTAATTTGTGGTTATCAATTAATGTCCTATCTGGTGTTATAGGCACATCTGTTACAGGGCTTGATTAAAACGTCAGAGTGCTGAAGCGCGTTAGATTAACACCGCCGCAATGTTAGCTTCATCAGCGGGCCTTCTACATGTTACGGGTAATTAAAATATATCATCATTTTAATGAATTTCACTTGAAGGACATAGGATAAAACCATAAGAGATTAATAAATATTTTAGATATCTTCAATAAATGTTGTTTCACTGTCCACTTTGGAGAAAAGTTTCTATCGCTTTTGGATCTTATTTAAATTTGAACAATGGGATGGCATGAGTGTTTTTATGTACAATCACTGAGAGTTTTAACACACTCTTTACATACCTGTGACGAAGGTAATGATCTGCTCATAGATGCAGATGTATCACCTTAGGTAATTATTTTATGGGAATTTTAGCAGCAGTAAAATCTTAAATATATGAGTAACGTTTAATGGCAATTGAAAAATACCATACTGTGGATGGTTTTTATTCCGGTTGTAACCGAATTTCATAAATAACATTCATTTTTACCTTACCTGGAATTACAACCCTTAAAATAAAGTAGCGTCAAAGAGATGTATTTACATTACTTATAGTTTGATAGAAAGCTTATTTTCAGCTTACTATACTTCTTTATACAGACGTTCGTACAAGTCCATAATGCACGCCAATCTAACAATATAGATCCGCAATTTGGATTTTTTAATCAGGTTGTTTAGAATGTTTAACAATTCTTGATACACATGGGTGTTTCTATTAAGTTAGAATTAGCCAATGTTTCGTTGTATATAAACACTGTGAGCCTAATGGGGGGGTTATGTAGATCTGTAAGGAGCTCTGGCCTTTCTCGAACACGCCTACGGCAAGGCTGTGTTTGAAACGACAGTAATGGACGAGCCATATGGACCGATGTTTCAACACACAGCTGCAAACACGGAACACCCTATAAAGTGCCACTTCAGATACAATTACCGGTAATGGTATTACTCTAGTATTAATCTGTCCCTCTGTAAGTAATTGTCTATATCCTGTACTAAATCAATTTGTTGTATCAATTGATGTAGTCATCTCTTTTAAATTTAAACTGTTCAAATCCGCATTTATCTATCACAATACACAAGAAAATTACATTCACCCAGTGATGTTGAATTCACCTGCATCTCGTTAATAATTTATTATAGTTATGTATTGCATATCCTATTACTCAAGGAAGTTGCAAATTTCAAATTGTGAAATGTGCAAGATTTATCACTAAATTGTATTCGTGGTGTGCCATTTGATTTACTACTAAATGATTTATTACCGATTATGACCAGATAATATAAGGACAGCCGAGATACCTTACTGAAATGCCACACCCTGGACACAGTAGACCAAACACCAACAAGTCACACTACACTATAATAATGTTAGTGACAATATGACATTTATGGCAGTATTCTTTTCAATATAAAATGCCTTAGTAAGGAACATTATTTAAGAAATATTTCCGTAATTTCTACATTTCTTATAAAATATCAAATCCTCACACTTCAACTAAGTGAACAAAAACAATTTTCTCCTCAAACTCAAAATGTCTAGTCTAAAACCTCAACAATTCATTATAGCCTTTAACCATAAATAATGAAATGTCTTTCCTCGAACCTTTGCGCTAGAAATAAATATTTTAATGTCCAATTACTGCACGAAATTGTCTTCAACTTCAATACCAATCCATAACATTAGGATAAAATAGTGTTTGAGAGTCTGGGAGAAGTGCATATGCCTGTGCTTTACGCCACCGGTATCGAGCAATGATTTTTATTCACATCAAAGCAAATTCTTACATCTGGGTGGTCAAATGTGAAGCTTTAACTGTATAAAATCCCGTTCACTTGGGAGAAAATCTTGTGTTAAGTATTTGTTTTTCTCTGTTTTGTATCATTCAGCATAGAAGAGTGCACAGGTATATCGAGTTAGTGATTTGGCTGGCTGGCGACGATGCTACCGTGATTTCACTGGCTGGCTAGGCGATACTTCTGAGCCAGTTGAACAGACATGGGGCCTGGCGGATAGCAAGTCACCCATCAACACACAAATGCATTAAATTCAAACCTGACACCTCATCAATGACAGCAATATTAACCCTGACAAGTAAGAGGCATGTATTTTGTTGAATATAACTGTCTCCACTAATTTGAATAACAGCCGCGATTACATGGTTCAAAGCCTACCCAAAGACTGCGAGCCCGCAGTCTTCATAAAACATTAGCTATCACTATATATATTTCAAATCTTGCACTGATAATCAAATAAATCAGGTATAAACAAGTGAAAATTCCCCAGATTAAGTGAAAGATAGCCATCAGTAACATATGTTTTGTATCCAGTGGATTGAGAAAGGCGGCCAGTGTATCAGGCGCAGGGGGACACCCACTGTGCTCCCGATACTTATAACATTATCACAGTTATATAACATATTTATAAACCTCTTCTGCAATAAGGCTGCACAGTAGATGATAAGTCAGCAAAGTTTCCGTAAGAAGCATTTCATATTTACAAACAATAGAGATTATCTAAACTCGCTGCTGAAAACATTTCAAACAAATTGATACCTGGGGTTAAAGTCCTCAATTTTAGTTGAATGTGTTCCGGTGTGTTCGCCGGCCAAAACACGCAGTCTCAGGCACATACGAACTTTTATCTTAAATCTCAATCCCACATGCGTCATACATGTGAAGTTTAGACTAATTGAGAGCGAAACATTTTGTAGTCGCAACCGTATCATTGTCATTGGTAGCCTTTATCATCAACTTAATGCTTTGATTAAGGATAGGAACTTATCCTACAACAATTACGAAACAAGTATTATTGAATAATTGCTCGCTGATGGATGGGTGGATGAAGGGGGTCTCAAAGAGTATGAAGTGACCAGAGATCGCTGATGGATGGGTGGATGAAGGGGGTCTCAAAGAGTATGAAGTGACCAGAGAAAACATGTGTGATCGGGCAGGTGATCCAATACTTTTTCATGACCAATCAGGGATTCAACCCCATGCCATCTTGGTAATGGTGAGTGAGCTACCCACTTCGCAATCAAACTCCGATTAAAACTTAATGGTATCATATAAGGCAGATTTTACTGATATTACCTCAATAATAGATCAACTTAAACTTGTACTAAGAAAGCAGTATGACAGGAAAGCATTGGTATATTGGTTGGTGTGATAAGACAAAAACCGTTGGGATTCTTTTGTCTCCTTTCAAACATAAAAAAGAGCAGACTTTTAATGATACTTAATACATTTTTCAGTAATACGGTTTATCACTCAGGATTTTGTTACTTTGTGATAGCCCAACAATTTCAAAATAGATATATGAAACCTTACCTCATACAGCAGGCGATCTTGTGTACGAAAACAAAAACCGTATGAAAAACGGAACCAAACATCCTAATGAACTGCTTTTTTCAATCAACAGTATTTCAAAATATACAAAGTATACCTATTAATTCCTTCACACCTATCTCGATTGTATGCTCAATATTTCTATCTTTGAGCTATGAGATAGGGTATGATACATTTCAATGTTCTGTAAAATCTAAGAGAAATAAATGCACAAGTCCCACTCTTTCGTTTTTATTTTGGTATACCGACAATATAAGATAGCTACCTTTGTACTAACAGATAAATGCCATTAGAAGTATTTTGTTTGATTAAGTTGGCGGTCAGCAAAGGAATGGTCAGTGATTCTTTCCCAGTCCTGCTGTGTCTGACCAACGACAAATCCGATCTCGCGCCGTCGAGACTGGTTTTTGCGCTCCTCTATATCGGCCCACTGCACCTAAAAAACAAATCATTCCTCAATGTAACAAAGATATACATGACTTAAGATGAATTGTATAAATAAAACAATGAATGAAAGTTGACATTTTGAAAACTTACTTTCCAAACAAGGCTGGATACTTTTCAGAAACAAAACATTTCCAACAATGTTGATAAGTACATAAACTATATATATACGAAACATGATGGTATTTTGTTGGAATGGCTTTCAAATAAGGCAGGTTACATTTTAAGCCCAAGACATTGATCCAGTAAATCATTTCTTTACTGTCATGTAGAAGGTTGTTGTCTAGACTTTAAAGTCCCGGGACGATAACTGAATCAATATCTCACCCTCTTCTTTCCTGGTATGGAAGGACGGGACATTATGTCATCAGCTAGTTGCAGGAAATCCTCCATAGTTGTTGGGTCTGGGGAACGCTTCCGTTTACCATGGCGAAGGCCATCTAACTTATCTGTTAGAGACACAATACAAGTTTAGTATTGTTATTCATTTAGATATTCTGATTCCTTAGAAAGAAAATTGTAAGAAATTACTGCCGTGAATTCAATTCATGCTTTTTTCATATCAGCTGTATTTACAGAATAAAGTTCATAATGTATGCCATATTTATTTATTTTTTAAATCACATTAATTCAACATTCTGCAATACTTAAAATATTCCAGCCTCAACGAAATTTGCCATGAATATAGAAAACAAAACGTTCACCTGCTTCTAATAATTTCTTTCTAGAATAAGCAGACCCTTACTATTACAAACATTTACGAGCAAAACAAATGAAAATAATAACCTTTCATAATAAATAAATATTATACTTAAGTTTTATTAACTATTTTGTCACTTTTAATGTGTCAATCCTTGTTACACCACACAAAACAGACTTAACATTGGCAAATTAAGAAAGTATACTATTTATAGTATTGTTTATGACTTTCTGTATTGGAGAAACATATGCGTCAAACGGTTGTGATAAAATATGTAATATTTTTGATAAATGTCTGTTTTATTCTGTACCACCACGTTCTGTGCCTCTGTTGGTTTACCTACCAGATATGGTGTGTTATTAGCATATTGATACCATTCTAAGGCATTAGACATGAGACCTGAAGTCCTGCTACATGACTAGACATGAGACCTAAAGTCCTACTACATGACTTGATGTAATGGACTGATAACATGAACACCTACCCAAATGCTCCTCCGACGTGTCTATCTCCCACCGACTTTTCTTGTATGCCTAATAATACAGCAACAAAACAAATTACAAAAGAATTGCAAGACAGACGTGAGAGGATTTATTTACCGATGTTAGGAGTCACCGAAGCAGTAAATCAACAATCAGTTATCAGGAAAATACAAACAAGTTGCTGAGACACAACACAACCATTAAATAGCAGCTTCAAATCTGTCAGGGGTTTTTGAACTCTAAAATGTACCTAAACTCCTTTATCAAACAAGAGGCCCAGAGGGCCTGTATCGCTCACCTGGATAGATGTTAAAAATACTTGATATGGAGTAAAGATATAGCACTCCTAATTGGTAGGTATGAAATTTCAGAAAGATCCATCCAGTATTTCTGGAGAAATAGCGAGAACAAACTTCAAATGTCAAAATCCAAGATGGCGGCCTGGTGGTCGTCTTGTTTTAATGAATACATCCTAATAGTAACAGGCACTACTAGACAACTTGGTGGTGACAACATTGGGATAAAATCTTAAATCCCTATTGTAGGAAGAGGATTTCAAAGGTTTTACCTCTATTTCCCCTATTGGGCCCTACCCCTCTGCCCAGCAGGACACACCCACCATTTATACAAAATTGAGTGCCCTTTGCCCAAGGATGCTCCAGATCAAATTTAGTCAAAATCTACTTGGCCGTTCAGGACTAGTAGTGTTTTAAAGGAAAAGTTGATGGATGGACGATGGAGACGGATGCTGCGCCATGGCATAAGCCCACTTGCCCTTCGGGCAGGTGAGCTGAAAAGGACATTTTTTAAAGGCAGTAAAATTCTAAGGCAATTTGAAAAGGTGTTTGTTGTGTTTCATTTACTATTTGTATTAAATTCGTACATTTTTCATCGCAACAATATTAAAGCATAACCACGCATTTCATGAAGAAACTATTAACTGCATTAATCACAACATTCCTGCAATATAACAGTTTTGCATTTTCCAATTTAGCACAGTTTTGCATTTTAACAAACAATATATACCTGTAAGATCAATGAATTCAGCTTGAAGAAGTCTGAAAATGTTTGTCATAGAAACGTTGAAGTTTATGAATAAAACCATTTATAGCCATGGTTAAATTTATTCAATATGCAATTATGCAATAATACGTGAACGTGAGAAGTCCGGTGCGCTGCTCTCAAGAGGATGAATGGATAAGACACACGAGAGGTAGGTCTGCTTACCGATAACATGATAATAATCTGCTTCAGTCATCACTAATTACGCGTACCATTTGTACAAAGTATGAGATTTTGCAGAAAAATATTTGAATAAGTCACTATTGACTTTAATTAGACAAAATTAATAATCTCCCCAGCAACATGGTACCATGTTTTTGTGGTTTTTTTACCATGCTGCTATCCAACCCTTTCAAAATCAACAGCTAGTATCATCTAGTGTACCACTTCAGCAGTGAACACTGCAGATTATAATGAACTTCAAACACCAAAGCTACAAGTTCATCAATCATCATGTATGGGATAATGAATTCCATGACACTTATAATTACTAGCATACATGGTTGGTGATACCTGTATCGTGTTGGCCAAATAACAATGATACCTGTATCTTACTACAAAGTATTACATGCATATTCTTTTCCAGAAGATTCTTCCCAAATACCAACATATGTTGTTATTGTATCTCAAACCACAAATGGTTATTAACAAATATAATATGAACACATAATGCTCAATACATATCAATTACATTTTTTCATATATTTTGGATGTTTCGTTTTACTCTGCAGTTTTATGATCAGGCATTATACATTCTGACCAGTTACAATTTTTTTAAGATTGGAAGGAAAACTGTGAGGATTATATATAGAGTTGGGACCAGTCATATGTCTGGGTAAGGGAGGATTTTCAACTCATCAACATTTGCCACATCAGCGTCAAGTTACTAGTAATATGGGAACAGAGAAGTTTTGCTAAAACACATCAATGGATGTGTCCATAGACATGTGTGCTTATATCAAAATATATTAATCAGCATCCTTTATTGCAAGCTAGCAGAATAAAGCAAGTTTTTTTAGATACTTTCCTAAGCACAAAATATATATATGAAATGTATTTCAATACATTATCTGTTAGACGATTGCTGTCTTAAGACTATTTCTGATGAGGGGCCAGTGCCTGTATACTCACTACTGTACTGGATATCCGTTCATTCAAATTTTCCATTAATCACAAGGTCAGGTAAATTAATTATCATTATTGACATCTGGTAAATTAATAACTCATTTTTCTCCACCTTCTTCACAAGGTCAGGTAAATCAATTATCATAACTGACATCAGGTAAATTAATAACTTATTTGTCTCCACCTTTCTCACAAGGTCAGGTAAATCAATTATCATTACTGACATCAGGTAAATTAATAACTCATTTTTCTCCACCTTCTTCACAAGGTCAGGTAAATCAATTATCATTACTGACATCAGGTAAATTAATAACTTATTTGTATCCACCTTTCTCACAAGGTCAAGTAAATCAATTATTATAACTGACATCAGGTAAATTAATAACTTATTTGTTTCCACCTTTCTCACAAGGTCGGGTAAATTAATTATTATTACTGACATCGGGTAAATTAATAACTTATATGTCTCCACCTTTCTCACAAGGTCAGGTAAATCCATTATTATTACTGACATCAGTTAAATCATTAACTTAATCTATTAACCCTTATCCATAGTGATATTAGGTAAGTCATTAACTGTTTTATGTTTATCATAACATCTGGTAAATCATTTACAATATCTGTGGATTGCTTCCTTTATCTTCATTACAAATATGAACATTTACCAAAGAAAAAGACAAGAGGCCCAGAGGGCCTGTATCGCTCACCTGGATACCTAAGCAATCATGGCAAACTATTCTCCAAATGAGATTAAGGGAATATGCCAGACCCCAAGGCCAATCCTTGTAGCAAAGCTATATTAGATTTTTCATGCCCAGCAATTATATATATACGGTTATAGGGTGGGGCTCTCAACTGTTTCCAAGCTGTGACTAAGAAACTAGGTCCCTAGGGGTTCAGTCAGACCCCAGGGTCTATTCTGATGTCATGATTGCATTCGTCTCTTTATGCCCAGCATTTGTATATATAGTTTTGGGGTGGGGATCTCAACCGTTTTAAAGTTATGGCCCAGGGACTATGTCTCCAAGGGTGGGGCCAGACCCTAGGGACATCCTGGAAGCAAATGTGCATTCTTCTCTTTATACTCAGCAATTGTATATATGGTTATATGGTGGGGATCTCAACCATTTCCAAGTAATACATTTTATTGGCCCCACCCCTTAGCCCGGGGG